>NC_047019.1:50532358-50665951 GCF_902652985.1 Pecten maximus
ACGCCGTGTTAGGAGAGATGGGAGTTGCTATGACAGTCCCCCATCCCATTTAGACGCCGTGTCAGGAGAGATGATTTGCTGTTTGATATTATGTATCATGTCTCGAAATTTCGATAATTCGATTTGGGTGTCAGTTATTGCCTCTAAGATTATAAATCTAGCGAATATTATATATCATACTGAAGTACCGTCAATAACCTCCCCAAGGCACACCACAGCGTAATCTATAACTCAAATCAATTGTGTTGTTTACATGTTTCTGTCGATCGTCTTCTACAATTTTTATTTGTAGAAAATTGATATGTTTTAGGTACAATTTATATACTTGTTTTTCTTCTTATTATTGAATGTAGATGGATGGTGCAGTACTTACGACAGTGTAACATAACTTAAGGTTTATATAAATAGAAAATTTTGTGATAAAAACATAAGCATCGATTCCTGTTTGACTTTGACGCGCAAATGGCGGCTGTGAATTATAATGCAAAAACAGCATATAGGGAGACTTCAATTACTAAAAATGCCAATATTATATACTTTTAAGACATCTGAGCAAATTAAAAGAATATTTTCGAGACAATTAGTGGAACAGTGGAATTTGGGGTTTGGTTTGTTTTGAACCTGCTATTAACAGCCAGGGTAATTTAAGGATGTGCCAGGTTTTGGAGGTGGAGTACCTGGAGAAAAACCACCGGTCTACGGTCAGTACCTGGCAACTGCCCCACGTATGTTTCGAACTCGCAACCCAGAGGTGGAGGGCTAGTTATAAAGTGTCGAGACACCTTACTAACTCGGCCATCGCGGCCGAATTTGGGGCTATTTTGAGATCTGCATATTTTACCTCAAACTCTGCGGATGAACTATTTGTTTAAATATGGGCTTCTTGCTATGTACAGAATTCTTCATAGTGTCAAATAAGAAGATTGAAATGCGGTCCGTGTAACACTTAATTCAAATTTAAAATGTTTTAGAATTTTAGATTTTTAGATTTTTGACCAAACACCTAAAATATCAAATTTAAAAACAAAAATGAGTTTTTAGTTGTTTTTTTAGGTTTTTTTTGGCCAAAATTCTAAATCTTCAACTATCAAAATTGTTTTGAGTTTTTAGATTTTAAAGTTTTTGACTAAAAACCTAAAATTGCAAATATCCCTAATCGTTTCGTTTTTAGACCTTTGCCGTTCAAAGTTCCAAAATATCAAAACTCGTTCATATCTTCTGAGCACCCGAATGACCAACATCGCCAGAACCGCGAAACCGAAAGTAGGCTAGTGCAGCATGGCGGCACCATCATCATACGATGAATCAAAAGTATTTTGTCTACAAAGAGTGTGGTGGACACATCAGAGCAGCTGTATTTCCATTCCTCTACCATTAATCGAACAATATCTACGTACAGGTCTAATGCCGACATCTTGTGTGAAACATGAGTCACGTGATTTACTTTCGGTTTCGAATTCGCAGATTGCAATCCTGGTCATTTGGGTGAATGTATATCTATATAAAATGCTTCTTGTTGCTGTGGCTTTATCTTCTATGGACGGTTCTTCAGTTGAAACGTTATCTTACAAAGCCTTCCTATGTTGAGTAGCTCTGTACACTTACCCAGTTTAAATTATTGTAATATTTGTTGTTGCATTATTTTAAGAGCCAAAGACACGTCCTGATATTGCGTCTGTCAAAATCACTCGCTCGTTCCAAAATTTCAGTAATTCCAAATAATTTTTGAAATAAAATCATTTCGCTCGCTCGCTGGTTCCGATTTTGAAATATCAGTTTCCGAAGAAAAATTAATCAACTTGGTATGAACTTATTTAAAAAATATTGCAATTAATAGTAATAATAAACAACATCAAATCATGGAAACAATGTGTTGTCTTATGTGTTGGTGAAGCGGAAGACGTTTTAACATCTCCTCAGCATTACAATGTTATTTCCCAAAAAATAGTGTTAGTTTTTATAAATTAATTACATGTATAATGATACATAGAAAACGATTAATACTGATCAACTACATCTTCCTTCGAGAGTATGATTTGGGCTGGCTGTTTTTGAAGCTTTGTAGTTCTGGCTCTAGATCTTTCAAATGAACATCAATTCTGGTGCTGCAAACAAACATAACGTCTAGAAGCTGCCGGGAGGCTAGGATTGGAATATAAATTGCGTATATTTTATTATCATAAGTAAGTCTTTTGCAATGTCCACGTGTGTTCAAATCATTTGACTTTGTCATTATGTATTCAGAACAGTTGTATAATTATAATACTCATTCAAATTATTACCTTCAGCTGTACAACGTGATACCTGTAGTTACCCTACAAATTAACTCTAACCGTTCGTTTTTCTGCGTACTTTTGTGGACAGCTACATGCAACTTATTGGGCGACTACAGGTGATGCTATGATTACTGCTGGCTATACAGGTAGTACTCAAATAACAATGGATGACATCACAGCTGTGTTATACAGGTAATACTCAAATAACAATGGATGGCATCACGGCTGTGCTATACAGGTAGTACTCAAATAAGAATGGATGACATCACAGCTGTGTTATACAGGTAATACTCAAATAACAATGGATGGCATCACAGCTGTGCTATACAGGTAGTACTCAAATAAGAATGGATGACATCACAGCTGTGTTATACAGGTAATACTCAAAATAACACAGCTGTGTTATACAGGTAATACTCAAATAACAATGGATGACATCACAGCTGTGTTATACAGGTAGTACTCAAATAACAATGGATGACATCACAGCTGTGTTATACAGGTAGTACTCAAATAACAATGGATGACATCACAGCTGTGCTATACAGGTGATACTCAAATAACAATGGATGGCATCACAGCTGTGTTATACAGGTAATACTCAAATAACAATGGATGACATCACAGCTGTGCTATACAGGTGATACTCAAATAACAATGGATGACATCACAGCTGTGCTATACAGGTAGTACTCAAATAACAATGGATGACATCACAGCTGTGTTATACAGGTAGTACTCAAATAACAATGGATGACATTACAGCTGTGTTATGACATCCATTCAAAACCATGTCGTTTGTACAGAATGTATTTGCGGCTTAGAAATAAAATCTCGGCGGGATTCCTGTTGCGGGGACGCGATCATAGTAGAACACTCCCAGGGTTGTAGTTCATTAACACTCAGTGTTACCCACTCCCGCCAAGAATCTCGGCAGTGATGCCGTTTGTCCACAATCGAGATAACATACTCTGCCCACGACAAGTAAGCGATTTAGACATGATCACTTAAAACACACATTGGTGAATATTTATAATTCATTTTATGGTGCCGATGTAGCTGTATTTTCAGTTTTAAACATCTTTACATCAACCGTAAATGATATTCCGTGGTCTCGAATTGTGCGAATGTCACAGGGGCGGCCATACCCTATTATCGTTATACATGTTTTTAATTTCATAAAGGACAAAAATCCTATCAATACAAAATCATAATAAATAATATTGGTCTGCTCCATGTACATGTTTTCTGACACAGGGATTGACTTGAAACTTACCCCAAACTGAAAAGCCAGGCAGGCTAGGATGTCATTCCGAACTGTCGCCAGATGGCGCTGTAACATTACCGGTATGTTCGAATCCGCATATGTCGTAAGAGTATATACACGACAATATTTGACGAAATCAGCCAGTTCCAGATATACACTCCATCAGGAGAAAGAGCTCCAGTCAGTGAACGTTTGGATGTGATCAGGGTACATGTAGATCTGTGACAGAACCAATGTCGTCTCGCGCTCCTGTTCTAACTTCACCAGCGTGATCAACAGATCGATAAATCAGCAGGCTTCACACAGTACACCTGCCTCTACGGCCACCGGATTAGAATATTAACGACACTTGTATTATCAGGTTTATTCATGGATAATGTGTGAATACTGACATCAGTAAGGTATCTACGTACGGTAGGGACGTGGATTGGGTATGTTTGGGTACTGACACCAGTAAGGTACGGTAGGGACGTTGATTGGGTATGTGTAGGTACTGACACCAGTAAGGTACGGTAGGCACGTGGATTGGGTATGTGTGGGTACTGACACCAGTAAGGTATGGTAGGGACGTGGATTGGGTATGTGTAGGGTACTGACACCAGTAAGGTACGGTAGGGACGTGGATTGGGTATGTGTGGGTACTGACACCAGTAAGGTACGGTAGGGGACGTGGGATTGGGTATGTGTGGGTACTGACACCAGTAAGGTACGGTAGGGACGTGGTTGGGTATTGTGTGGGTATGCCTACCAGTAAGGTACGGTAGGGACGTGGATTGGGTATGTGTGGGTACTGACATCCAGAAGGTACAGGTAGGGACGTGGATTGGGGTATGTGTGGGTACGACACCAGTAAGGTACGGTAGGGGTAGCTGATTGGGTATGTTGTGGTAACTGCACCACCAGTTAAGGTACGGTAGGGGACTTGATTGGTAGTATGGATACTGACCCAGAAGGTACTGTAGGACGGTGGATTGGGTTACTGTGTGGTACTGACACCAGTAAAGGTACGGTAGGGACGTGGATTGGTATTGTGGGGGTACTGACCCAAGTTGGGGGGGGGGTGGTTGGGTTTTGGGCTGAAAAGTAAGGATGGGAGGATGGTTGGGGTTTTTGGGGGGGGTGGGCGTGGAAGGGGGGGGGGGGGGGAAAAAAAAGGGGGGGGACGTGGGGTTGGAGGTTTGGGGCTGACAAAAGGGGTTTGGGAGGGGTGGGGGGGGTTGGGGGATGAAATAAAAGGGGGGGGGTGGTTGGGTTTGGTGGGATAAAAAGGGGGGGGGGGAGGGTTTATTGGGGTTGGGGGGGGCCCCCCAAAGGGACGGTAGGGATGGATTGGGGATGTGTGGGTACTACCCAAAGGTAGGGGACTGGGTTGGGTATGTGTGGGTATGAAAAAGGGGCGGAGGGACTGGTTGGTTGTGTGGTACTGACACCAAGGGGGGAGGGAGGGTTTTGGGGGGGGTACACAAAAGGGGGGAGGGGTTTGTTTGGGTTTGGGGGGTGCCCCTAAAGGATGGGACTGGTTTGGGGGGTGGGGTCTGAAAAAGGTTGGGGGGACTGGATTGGGGTTTTTGGGGGGACGACACCCTAAGGGTTTGGGGGGGGGGGGGGGTTGGGGGACACCCGAAGGGGGAGGGGTGGTTGGGGGTTTTTTTTGGGGACGACCCAAAATAAGGTAGGGCGTGGGGGGTTGGTGGGTAAAATAGTAAGGTAGGGACGTGGTGGGTATTTTGGGGGGGGACCCGTAAGTCGGTAGGGATGGGGGGTAGGGTGGGTAAGACACCCCAAAGGGACGGTGGGGGTGGTTGGGTTTTTTGTGGGTAAACCAGGGGTTTGGGGGGGTTTGGGGGGGTTGGGGGTATACCAATGGGGTGGGGGGTGGTTTTTGGGGGGGATACCAAAAAGGGGGGGTGGAATTTTTTTTTGGGAAAAAGGGGGAAGGGTTGGGTGGTTTGGGTATGGGAGCCCTAAGACGGTGGGAGTGGTTGGGAGGGGGTGGGCTAAAAAAGGGAGGGGTTTAAAAGGTTTTGTGGGGAAAGTAAGGGGGTAGGGCGTGGTTGGTTGGGGGGTTGAAAGTGGTACGGTAGGGGCGGGGGGGATGGTTTGGGTATTTGAACCCAAGGGAGGTAGGGAGGGGGGTATGGTGGGGTTTCCCCAATAAGGAGGGTGGGTATGTTGGGGGGCTGACACCAAAGGGGGGTGGGGGTGGATTGGGTATGTTGGGGGCCCGTAAGTTTCGGTAGGAGGGGTATTTTGGGGATGACCCCAGTAAGGTACGGAGGGACGTGGATTGGGGTTTTGGGGGTACTGACACAAAAAGGGGGGGGGCGTGGATTTGGGGGTTTTTGGGGGATGACACAGAAGGGGCGGAGGGGGGTTTGGGGAGTGTGGGTGCACCCTTTGGGAGGGTGGGGAGGGGGGGGGTGGGTAGACACCAGTAAGGTCGTAGGACTGGTTGGGTATGGTGGGACACAAAATAAGGCGGGGGGGGGTTGGGTATGTTGGTTGACACCATTTAAAGGCCCGGGAGGGGGGTTGGGGTTTTTTGTACTGAAAAATAAGGGGGGGGGAGGGATTTTGGGGTTTTTGGGGGGGGGAAAAAAGTAGTGGTAGGGGGGGGATTTGGTATTGTGGGACACAGTAAGGACGGTAGGGAAATGGATTGGGATTGGGGTACTGAAAAAAAGGGGGGAAGGGGTGGTTGGGGAGGGGGACCCAAAAAAGGGTAGGGACGGGTTGGGGGGGGGGTACTGACCCTAAGGTACGGGGGAGTTGATTGGGATTTGGGGGGGAAAAATAAGGTACGGAGGGGGTGGTTGGGGGGTGGGGGAAAATAAGGTAGAGGGACGGGTTTGGGGATGGTGGGTACGACACCAGTAAGGGGGGGGCGTGGTTGGGGATTTGGGTTTCTGAACCAGAAGGTACTAGGGGCTGGTTTTGGGGTTTGGGTTTTAAAAAGTAAAGGGGGGGACTTGGATTGGGGATGTTGGGTAGACACATAAGGTACGGTAGGACTGGATTGGGTTTTTGGGGGGGACACCGAAGGGTAGGGTGGGGGGTTTGTGGGGTATGACCCAGTAAGGAAGGTAGGGAGGGATTGGGAAATTTGGGGGGGGAAAAAAAAAACGTAGGGGGGGGTTGGGTATTTTTGGTCCCGGGAAAAGGGGGGGACGTGGATTGGGTATGGTTTGGGGACTGCCCCCGTAAGGGGGGGTAGGGGTGGATTGGGATGGTTTGGGTACTGAACAGTAAGGTAGGTAGGGGTGGATTGGTATGTGTGGGTAGACACCGTAAGGACGGTGGACGGGTTTGGGGATGGGGGTACTGAAAAGTAAGGTAGGTAGGGGTGGATTTGGGGATGTTTTGGGGGCTGACACCTAAGGTACGGTAGGGCGTGTTGGTATGTTGGGTACTAACAGTAAGACGGAGGGGGGTGGATTGGGTATGGTGGGTTTTCCCCCAAAAAGGGGGGGGGCTGGTGGGTATTGGGGGACTGACACCTTAAGGTAGGGAGGGGGTGGATTGGGTTTGTGGGATACCTAGAAGGTAGTAGGGACTGGTTTGGGGGTTGGGGTACGAAACCCGTAATACGGAGGGATGGATTGGGTATGTGGGGGTCTGACACCATGGTCGGTAGGGGCTGGATTTGGGGATTGTGGGTACCCAAAAATTTGGTAGGGGGGGTGGGGTTTTGGGGTTTCCCAAACGGTAGGGAGGGTTTGGGGGGGTTTGGGGGTTTAAGGAACCGGGAGGGCGGGGGGGGGGGTATGGGTTTTTAAAGGGGGTTGGGAGTGGGGGGTTAAAGGGGATACAATTGGATTGGGGTTTTTGGGGATTTTTTAAAAAGGGGGGTAGGGGGGTTTTGGGGAGTTGGGGGGCGAAAGTAGGGGAGGGGGACGGGTTTAAAAGTTTGGGGTAGCAAGTAGGAGGGGGGGGGAATTTTGGGAGGGGGCTGAACCTAAGGTGGGGAGGGAAGGGGTGGGTTGTGTGGGACTGAACCATAAGGGGGGGGCGGGGATTGGGTAGGGGGGACCCAAAAATAATATGGGGGGGAGGAATGGGGGGAAAAAAAAATAGGACGGGAGGGATGGTTGGGGGGTTTTTTTGACCCGTGGGAGGGGGGTAAAGTTTGGGGGAAAATTAGGCGGGGGATTGGGGTTGGGTTTGGGGGAACCCGGGGGGGTGGGGGGGGGGATTGGGGTTTTGGGGGGACGAAAGTAAGGTAGGGGGGAGGGATTGGGTTTTTTGGGGACGAAAAGTTGGGGGTGGGGTTTTTTGGGGGGGGGATGAAAATTAAAAAGGGGGGGAACGTGGATTGGGAGTGTGGGTATGTTGTAAAGGGAGGGGGTGGTTGGGATTTGGGGGAACGCCCCTAAGGGGTGGGGGGTTTTTTTTTTGGGGAAAAAAAAGGGAGGGGGTTTGGGGATGGGGATAAAAAGGGGGGGGATGGTTGGGGTGGGGGTAAAACCCCAAAAGGGTGGGAGGGGGGTGATTGGGGATTGTGGGTACTGACACCCTAAGGAGGGGGTTGGGGGGGGTATTGTGGGGACTGACACCAGTAAGGGCCGGGGGGGGGAATGGGTTTTTGGGGACCCAAAAGGGGGTGGGACGGGAGGGGAGGTGGGGGAACCGGGGTAGGTGGGATGGGGGGGTATTTTTGGGGAGACAATTGGTGGGGGGACTGGGGTAGTGGGGGGAAATGGGGGAAGGGGGATGGGGGAAAGGAATTTTTAAAAAAAGGGGAAGGGGCGGGGGGGGGATTGGGGGGGTGGGGGCCCCCAAAAGGGAGGTAGGGACGGGTTGGGATGTGTGGGTTGACACCTAAGGTAGGGGGGGGTTTTGGGGGTGGGTACCAAAAGGGGTTTGGGGCGGGTTTGGTTTTTTTTTTGAAAAAAGGGACGTGGGGGTTTGTTTTGGGAACCAGTAAGGACGGGGGAGGGGTTTTTTTTTGTGTGGGACTGAAAAAGTAAGGACGTGGGCTGGATTTGGGGAGTGTGGGTACTGAAAAAAAGGGGGGGGGAGGGGGGATTGGGTATGGTGGGGGGGGAAAGTGGGGGGGGACTGATTGGGGAGGTGGGGGATGAAAGTAGGTTTATACGTAGGGGGGGGACGTGGATTGGGTATTGTGGGTATGAACCATAAGGAGTGGGGTGGTTTGGGGGGGGAAACCCAAAATGGAGGGTGGTTTGGGGTTGGGGCCAAACCAAAAAGGGACGGAGGGACGTGGATTGGGTTGGGGGTACTGAACCCGTAAGGGACGGTAGGGACGGTTGGGTTTGGGGGGGGTACACCAGTAGGTTTGGGAGGGACGTGGATTGGGTTGTGGGGAAAACCATAAGGTAGGGGGGACGGGTTGGGGTTTGGGGGGTACGAACCTAAGGCGGTAGGGGGGGATTTGGGATGTGGGGTCTCCCCCATAAGGTAGGGAGGGACGTGGTTGGGGTTTTGGGGTACCTAGTAGGTGGGGTGGGGGATTGGGTAATGGTGGTAAATGAAAGTTAAAATGGGACTATTGGTAGTTTGGGACTGAAATAGGGGGTTTAAAAGGGTTTTTGGGAGGGGGTCCCAACGAAAAGGGAGGGGGGATTTGGGTATGTGGGGTACCGAACCCTGGGGGAAGTGGTTGGGATGGTTGGGGGGAAAATGTGGGGTTTTTGGGGGGGGGGTATGGGGGGATTTTAGTGGGGTTTGGAGTGGGGTTGGAAATTTTGGGGGTTTTACCAAAGTAGGGGGGAGGGATTTGGGGGGTGTGGGGGACCGGGACGTGGACGGGGATTTGGGGGGTTGGGGTTACCCAGTAGGTAGGTAGGGAGTGGTTTAGTGTGGGGACTGACAAACCAAAGGGACGTAGGGCGTGGGTTTGGGTTGGGGTCTGACACCCGAAAAGGGCCCGGGGGGGGGATTGGGTAGTGTGGGTACGACACCCTAAGGTAGGTAGGGAGGGGGTTGGTATTTGGGTAATGAAATAGGGAGGAGGGAGGGGGGTTTTGGGGTTTTGGGGGATGAAAAAGTAGGGGAGGTGGGGGGTGGGTTGGGGAGTGTGGGATGAAAGTGGTGGTTGGGCCGTGGGGGGGTTTTGGGCAAAGTAAAGGGGTAGGGGGAGGTTTGGGGGGGACTGAAAGTGTTGGGGGACTGGGTTGGGGGGGTGGGGGGAAAAGTAAAAAATTTTGGGGGGGGGGGGTGGGACTGAAAGTAAGGTGGTAGGCGTGGTTGGGGGTTTTTGGGTATGTTGTAAGACGGGAGGACGGGTTGGGATTTTGGGTTTTCCCCGGGGTGGGTGGGGGGGTTTGGGGGGGAAAAAAAGGGGGACGTGGATTTGGGGTTTGGGGGAAAGTAGGGACTTTAAAAGGGGTTTTTGGGGGGGGTATGTTTGGGGTAGGGACGGGGGGGGATGGTGGGGTTTAAAAGAGGGGGGGTTAATGGGTTTTGTGGGGGGAAAAAAAGGGGGGGGGGTAGGGGGGTGGGGGGGGGGAGGTGGGATGGGAAAAAAAGGGAGGGGGGGTGGGAATGGGGGGTTTGGGGGGAAAGAAAAAAGGGTCGGGGGGTTTGGGATTTGGGAACGGGGAGGTAGGGGCGGTTTGGGGGTGTGTGTTTGACACCGTAAGGCGGTAGGGACGTGGATTTGGGGTTTTTTGGGGTTACCTAAGGGGTTAGGACGTGGTAGTTTGGGACTGACACCCGAGGCGGTAGGGGCGTGATTTGGGATGTTGGGGGGGGAAAAATGGGAAAGGTAGGGAGGGGTAGGGGGACTGAAAGTAAAGGTGGTAGGGGCGGGGAGTGTGGGCTGAAAAAGGGGGTAGGGAAGGGTTGGGGGTTTTTGGGGGTGCCCCCAAGGAAGGTAGGGAGGGGTTTTGTGGGGGTTTTGGGGGGAAAAGGGGGGTGGTTGGGTATGGGGGTATTTCACAGTAAAGGGCGGGGACGTGGGGGGAGGGGGATGAAAAAAAGGGAAAAAGGGTTTTTTATGGTGGGGAGAACCGAAGGGACGGTGGGACGTGGATTGGGTATGTGTGGGTACTGACACCAGTAAGGTACGGTAGGGACGTGGATTGGGTATGTGTGGGTACTGACAGGTACGGTAGGGACGTGGATTGGGTATGTGTGGGTACTGACACCAGTAAGGTACGGTAGGGACGTGGATTGGGTATGTGTGGGTACTGACACCAGTAAGGTACGGTAGGGACGTGGATTGGGTATGTGTGGGTACTGACACCAGTAAGGTACGGTAGGGACGTGGATTGGGTATGTGTGGGTACTGACACCAGTAAGGTACGGTAGGGACGTGGATTGGGTATGTGTGGGTACTGACACCAGTAAGGTACGGTAGGGACGTGGATTGGGTATGTGTGGGTACTGACACCAGTAAGGTACGGTAGGGACGTGGATTGGGTATGTGTGGGTACTGACACCAGTAAGGTACGGTAGGGACGTGGATTGGGTATGTGTGGGTACTGACACCAGTAAGGTACGGTAGGGACGTGGATTGGGTATGTGTGGGTACTGACACCAGTAAGGTACGGTAGGGACGTGGATTGGGTATGTGTGGGTACTGACACCAGTAAGGTACGGTAGGGACGTGGATTGGGTATGTGTGGGTACTGACACCCGTGGATTGGGTATGTGTGGGTACTGACACCAGTAAGGTACGGTAGGGACGTGGATTGGGTATGTGTGGGTACTGACACCAGTAAGGTACGGTAGGGACGTGGATTGGGTATGTGTGGGTACTGACACCAGTAAGGTACGGTAGGGACGTGGATTGGGTATGTGTGGGTACTGACACCAGTAAGGTACGGTAGGGACGTGGATTGGGTATGTGTGGGTACTGACACCAGTAAGGTACGGTAGGGACGTGGATTGGGTATGTGTGGGTACTGACACCAGTAAGGTACGGTAGGGACGTGGATTGGGTATGTGTGGGTACTGACACCAGTAAGGTACGGTAGGGACGTGGATTGGGTATGTGTGGGTACTGACACCAGTAAGGTACGGTAGGGACGTGGATTGGGTATGTGTGGGTACTGACACCAGTAAGGTACGGTAGGGACGTGGATTGGGTATGGGTATGTGTGGGTACTGACACCAGTAAGGTACGGTAGGGACGTGGATTGGGTATGTGTGGGTACTGACACCAGTAAGGTACGGTAGGGACGTGGATTGGGTATGTGTGGGTACTGACACCAGTAAGGTACGGTAGGGACGTGGATTGGGTATGTGTGGGTACTGACACCAGTAAGGTACGGTAGGGACGTGGATTGGGTATGTGTGGGTACTGACACCAGTAAGGTACGGTAGGGACGTGGATTGGGTATGTGTGGGTACTGACACCAGTAAGGTACGGTAGGGACGTGGATTGGGTATGTTGGGTACTGCCCAAAAAGGGGGGGGTGGATTGGGGGTTTTTGGGGAACCCCAAAGGGGGAGGAGGGGGTTTTTTTTGGGGGGGACGCACAAGGGAGGGGGACGTGGGTATGTGTGGGCTACACCATAAGGGTAGGGACGGATTGGGTTTTGGGTACGACACCATAAAGGGAGGTAGGGACGGGTTTGGGGATGTGTGGTACGACACGTAAATTGGTGGGGGGGTTGGGTTTTGGGACAAAACCCCGAAGGGGTTGGGATTGGTGGGGATGGGCGAATCGTAAGGCGGGGGAGTGGTTGGTAGTGGGGACTGAAAAGTAGTTGGTAAACTGGATTGGGTTGGGGGGTAACCCCAAGGACAGGAGTGGTTTTTGGAGGGGGGTATGAAAGGGTGGGGGGAAAGTGGTTGGGGATTTTTTGGGGATAAAAAAGGGAGGGGGAGGGATTGGATTTGGGTATGGTGACGGGAGGACGTGGGGGGATTTTGGGGGGAAAAAGTGGTATGGGGATGGTTTGGGGGTTTTGGGGGTATGGGCGAAAAAAAGGGGGGTAGGGATTTGGGGGGTTTGGGTTGACCCAAAATAGGTAAAAGGGGGGGGGTTGGGGGTTTTTTCCCAAAATAGGGGAAAGGGGCGTGGTTGGGTATTGTGGGGACTGACACCAAATGGGGGGGAGGGGGGTTTGGGGGGTTTTCACCAGGGGAGGGGGGTTGGGGGGGGTTGGGGAGCACCCAAAAATAGGTAGGGGTGGGGGGGTTTTGGTTTGGGTTAAAAAGTAAAGGGGAGGGGGGTTTTTTTGGTACTGACACCATAAGGTACGGGGGGGTTTGGGGTGTGTGGGTACCCCCAGTAGGTCGGTAGGGGGGTTGGGGGTTGGGTACTGACAACGTAAGGTAGGAGGACGTGGATTGGGTTGGTGGGTACTGACAAAAAGGGGGGGGTGGATTTGGGGTTTTGGGGTTTTAAAAAGGGGAGGGGGGGGTGGGTTTTTGGGGGGAAAAGTAAGGGATGGGGCGGGATTGGGATGTGGGGTTCCCCCCTAAGGTCGGTAAAGGGGGGTGATTGGGTTTGTGGGTTGAAAAAAAGGGAGGAGGGGGGTGGTGGGGGGAAATTTTTGGGGGAAAGGTGGTATTGGGGGGATGAAAAAAAAACCCCCCCCCCCCCCCCCGTAGGTAGGGGGGGGGGTTGGGTTTTTTGGGCTGACACCCGGGGGAAACGGGGGGGGGGGGTGGAAATTGGGAGTGGGGGGTTGTCGAAAAGTGGTGGGGGATGGGGGTTGGTTGACACCCGTAAAAGGGCGTAGGGGGGTTGGGTATGTGTGGGTACTGAACATAAAATACGGTAGGGGCTTTTGGGTTGGTGGGGGGACCCGAAACGGGAGGGGCGTGGGGGGGTTTTTGGGGTTTTCCCCAAGGGAAGGTAGGGGGGTTTGGTTATGTGTGGGTACGACACCTAAGGGGGAGGGGGTTGGGTTTTGGGTTGAAAAAGTAGGGGGAGGGGTGGTTGGGGGTTGGGCTGACATCATAAATACGGAGGGACGGTTTGGGGTTTTTTGGGGGAAAAAAATTTGGGGGGTGGGGTTTGGGGGTTGCCCCCAAAAAAGGGGGGAGGGTTTGGGGGTTGGGTAGACCCAAATTGGTTGTTAGGGAAAGGGTTGGGGAGGGCGGGTGTTAGGTTAGTGGGTTTTGAAGTTGGGAGGGAGTTTTTTTTTGCCCCACCAGAAGTCGTAGCTTGTTTTAGTGTGGACGAACCCCGAGTTCCTGGACAAAGAAATTTTTCCCGACAAAAAATTAGACGAAAGTAGGGCCGAACAAAGGGAATAGCCGGATTGGTCTTTGGGACGACACCGAACCCCGGGCGAAAATTTACCGGGCCCCCGGGAAAGGATTCCGCCGAGAACCCCCCCCTTGTGGGAATCCCCCACCCTAGGAAAACCCGAGATCTGCCCGAACCCCCAAAACCGCAAAAGGGATTCCCCCCAGAAAACCCTTTCCCCCAAAAAGAGGGGACTACACCAAAGGGCCCAAAAATTTGGGACGACACCCCCCAAAGTGAAAAAATTTTGGGGGAACCCCCCCCCCTTCCCGGGGGTGGATTTGGAGAACCCCCGAGAACCCCGAAAAAAGGGGGGACAGAAGTAAAAAAAGTTTGGGCACAAAAGGATAGGGAAAAAACCAAGGTACTGACACCAGTAAGGTACGGTAGGGACGTGGATTGGGTATGTGTGGGTACTGACACCAGTAAGGTACGGTAGGGACGTGGTATGTGTGGGTACTGACATCAGTAAGGTACGGTAGGGACGTGGATTGGGTATGTGTGGGTACTGACACCAGTAAGGTACGGTAGGGACGTGGATTGGGTATGTGTGGGTACTGACACCAGTAAGGTACGGTAGGGACGTGGATTGGGTATGTGTGGGTACTGACACCAGTAAGGTACGGTAGGGACGTGGATTGGGTATGAGTCGAAATGGATGATTCATGCGTGTAGTGTGTGTTTGAGGAGTCTGGTATGTTTGAGTTTCCCTTCTTGTCATAGCGCAGAACTGATGCATAGCTAGTTTCTAATGCTTCTTCACCGATGCATACCGCCGACAGATACCCAGCAGTTAAACTGCCGACAGACACCCAGCAACCATACTACCGACAGACACCCAGCAACCATACTACCGACAGACACCCAGTAGCCATGCCGCCGACAGCACCCAGCAGTCATACCGCCGACAGACACTTAGCAGTCTTATCGCCGACAGACACCCAGCAGCCACACCGCCGACAGACACCCAGCAGTCATACCGCCGACAGACACCCAGCAGCCATTCCGCCGTCAGACACCCAGCAGCCATTCCGCCATCAGACAGCAAACAGCCATACCGCCGACAGACACCCAGCAGCCATACTGCCGACAGACACCCAGCAGCCATACCGCTGACACACACCCAGCAGCCATTCCGCCATCAGACAGCAAGCAGCAGTACCCCCGACAGATAGCCAAACCGCCGACAGACACCCAGCAGCCATTCCGCCGTCAGACACTCAGCAGCCATACTGCCGACAGACACCCAGCAGCCATACCGCTGACACACACCCAGCAGCCATACTGCCGACAGACACCCAGCAGCCATTCCGCCGTCAGACACTCAGCAGCCATACTGCCGACAGACACCCAGCAGCCATACCGCTGACACACACCCAGCAGCCATACTGCCGACAGACACCCAGCAGCCATACCGCTGACAGACACCCAGCAGCTATACCGCCGATAGACACCCAGCAGCCACACCGCCGACAGTCACCCAGCAAGACTCGTCAGCGGGCACATTATACCGACAACAAGCGAACCAGTTGTTCCATTCCCACAACTTAACAGGAGTAACATGGCTTACCGATGTGGCTTAAATCATTTTCGCTTCCAGGACTCCTAATAACTAAATCAGTCAATCAGCTGCTGTTTTAATTAAACAAAGTCCCTAACGAAAATGTGTTTCTGAGGCTTGTAGGTGTTTTCTTGAGTACTTAACTTATGGAATATGTCTTTCCTATATTCGAGAATAAAAAGTAATGTCTTAAAGACTTGAACAACAAATTATGTTCACCTACTGAAGGACTACGGGTGAAAAAACGGGCATTTTTCAGGTGGGGTTCCCATGTCCACTGTAAATGTCAGAGTTACTGTCCGAGTTCTCGTGAGCTCTTATTTGCCTGTAAACCTCTATAATAATGGTGTTATACAAACGTTTCCGGATATTTTCTACCCGGGTCGAATATTAGTGACATTCCGGATAATTGGACCCGGCTCTCCGTGTCTTATATTGTCGTGTTATAGATTACTTCCGTTGTTGTTGCAGAGTTTGCCGCGCTTAAACGTGAGCCAAGCTCTGTGTCATTATCTAATAGCACTTAACGCATCATCCTGGCACAACAACTGATGTCAGAAGTGGGATCTTCATCAAACTGACGAAGAGAGGTAATTTATCTCACGAAGAGGTCGATTTGATCATCGGAAGCAGATATATTTTCATGTCGTGCTCGTCATACCTGCATGTGGACCGTAGACTTCTCCTGGTATTGTGAGTTGGTACATGAAGAAACTTGTTTATGTATCTCTTTTTGTTATCAATATTTGCTAGTAGTTATAATTCAACTTTTTCATTCAAATTGTTTTTGATAGAATTTTTTTTTCTTTCGTTTTGACATTATCGTATGTGGTGTTCACTGCGATCACCACATTTGAATTTTGTAGAGGTACGAGAGAGACATGCTTGACTTCGTCCACGACCACCGGCTCGAATATCCATCATTCGAACCATGTCTTACTCCAGTATTGGTCTCAGATAGGAAAGGTAAGAGATTAAATCAATTTCTGATTCTCGGAAAGAGTTACCTCTCCTCCAATTAATTTGCAAAGGAGGAGCAACATCATCAGCACTTGACAACTCACTACACAAGCAAGTCCCGATTTTGAAATCGAGGTTTGGTAAGCCATTACTTGTTTAATTTTGGGCAGCAATGTGTGATATAACCAAATGAGCCGGAAAGTTCATTGAAGTGCAGAATTCCTGTGTGAAAACATCCCAAAAAATTATTAAGCAATATCTATCAGCCAGAGATTTTCTGCTTCAACAACAGTACAAGATTAAGTTTATCGATGTACCTGTATATTCCGTAAGCACCTATAATGATGTTAAACTTTAAAGGACATCCATGCCCGACTGATTTTCTCTCAGCTGATGAGGAAGTAATCAACCAAGTAAACTTTCTCAACAGGAAAATTGAAGGGTTGAATAGAGATCTTGGTTGTAATACCCTTAAGTTCAACGCTGACCTTCGAGACTCTTCTTCTTTCGTTGTTCAGCCTCCGTCAAAAATGACGATTACGGCCAATGGAAGGATCGTTGCACATGCTCTTCAAAAGAAGTAAAAAAGTGCAGGTATTTGGGTACAGTGAGAGTTTTTTTTAGATTTTTTTAGTGGAAACTATAAGATAAAAACATTATGAGGGTGTGTTTACGGTGTGTGTTTGAGATCATCAAGGGCTGCATTGTGTATATGTGCCTTGAAGATCTCTAGTGTAGTGCATTGTACTGCTGCCACCGGGAGGAGGTTCCATTGTTATTGTGTGTGGAAAAAAGGAGTATTTGTATGTGTCATTGGTGGCATATAGGTGTCTGTAGGTGTAGGGGTGAAAGAAAAATAAGGTGCGGTATCACTTTGAACTATTATCAGACGGCTTACACCCAGGTGAACTTTTGGGAAGAAAATGGCTCCATAAATTAGAGTTAGACATTGTGAAGGAGTGCTATAAGGAATGCCATTTGCGTTGACCCCCAGGAACTTTTAGCTTTTAATCAGCAAGATCAAAATGGCGGAAGAGGAAACTGCTGAAAAGGATCTACAACAGCAAGATCCAAAAATTGATGGTGATACAGCAGCGGAAAGCATGATGGAAATTATTATGAAGTCATTTGATACGCAAATAAAATTACAAATGGACATATTTCATGAAACGATGGAGAAATAAAGGATAAGAATCCATAACACCTAAGAGCTCAGAGCGAGGCTTGGGAGAAGATGATGGTTGAAAGTAACATGAATGCTGACATTCAACGACAACAACCATCACACCATTTTGTAGAGGAACTCTGAGTTATTGAGGAGATAAGAGATAGCAAGCTTTATTTAAATGGGAATGTGACCTCGCCAGGCATTAGTGCTAGCCAAATGCCTCCAGAGACATTTAACGCATCATATTTCCCGCCAAGGCAAAGTACACCAGCACCTTCAACGTTTTTAGGTACGTCCAGAAGTGCTAATAAAGGTCCTTAAACTAAACTACCACAGAATGAGGAAAAGGAGGACATAAAACTTTTCCTGGTGCCATTTGAGCGTCTAGCAGAAAGGCATGGCCGGATTGACAATGAGAGAGTTGACCGGCTGTTCGAATCTTGAACAGAAATGCGATGTGGTATGTCTGTTCTCTGCCAGAGGAATTATACCAATTTGAAAGAAACCTTGGTAAAGCGTTTTGGTAGAAGAGATCATCCTACTACAGCCAGAAATAAACTGCATTAACTTCGTCAAAATAATTCAATAATGACGAGTTTGGGGAAGAAGTGCGGCGCCTCGTTACATTGGCATACCCTGGGGTTAACCTGCAGAAGCATTTCTCAAGGGATATAAAAATAGCAGAGTGGCCTATGAAGTGTTAAATAAGAAGCCCCAGACATTAAACGCAGCAATCGAACTTGTGACTGCGCAGGAGCACAACTTCCGAGCCACTGTAGGGAGAGACAAAGAGGAACGGCGAGGAGGACGGTCACGAAGGGTGTCTTGGGCAGATGAAGATGTCATCAAAGAGGGCAACGAAGTGTTGTGTACACAACGAATAGAGTTGTCTAATTCACCAAGTGTGCAAGCATTAGAAGCAAGACTTTTTGAATCCATCGTAAAAAAATAGTTCACTGGAATGCCGGTCTAGGGTCCAACAAGTCGAGCGAAACAGATTGCCATCTTCAGATAAAGCTTGTTTCCAGTGTGGAGTAGGACATTTCAGGAAAGACTGTAGATCTGGTAGCAGGTCAAGGTCCCCAAGTCCAATATCGCGAAATCGCAGCCCCTCTCCTATATGGAACCAAACAAACATTACGTGAATAAACAATAAGGAGAAAAGCATTGTTGTACCGGGAAAGGTGAATGAAACTTTAGTTGATGGAGTTATTGATACAGGTGCTGATGCGGCTGTAATCTGTGAAGAGCTAGCATCAACACTTGGCATTATTCCTCAGAAACCAAGACAAGCTCGTCTGATGATTGCAGAAGAGGGTGCAGATATGACAGCCCTGGGATATGTCACTGCGACACTTCAAATTGGGCAAGAAGCTAAGAAGTGGTCAGTTTATATAGCGCCTATCAGGCAAAATCTACTTCTAGGGATTGACATCTTGCAAGCTTCATGCCAGAAGATTATACTTGGGCTATTGGCGACACCTGTTCAAAATCATGCCGGGGTACTAGATGCTGTTTCTCATTCGCGTTGGATTTTGTCTTATTCAGTTGACTGAGACGGTGCCTGTTCGAGTTCTTAACTTAAAGGATTGTGACATAACACTGAAGCAGGGCACCTATCTTGGGAAAATAGAGGAAGTGGACATTACTAAAGAAAATAAAACCGGAGACAATGATGATATTCAACCAACTATAGATATTACATCAGTAAAAGTCACAGACCATAACCCTGACATGCCACCACATTTACGAAGTTTGTATAAGGAAACATCGAAAGACTTGGATCAAGATAAATGTGAGGAATTGCAACATCTTTTATGGGAGTTCAGGACATCTTTGCCAAAGACGATTATGATCTTGGGAACTTCAGTGGTGTTAAATATCGCACTGTCATTGAGAATTCATCACCCATGAGGCAACCAGCAAGACGTACCCCTATTGGATTCCAAGGTGAGGAGGATGAGGATGGACATTTTGAGAAATTGCTCAAAGCTGGAGCTGTCGTTCCATCCAGTTCTGAATAGGCATCACTATTAGTCCGTAAAAAGGATGGCACAGTTAGATGGTGTATTGACTACCGAGAGTGTCGAAGACGCATATCCCTTACCGAAGATTAAGAAATGCCTAGACACTTTAAGTGGGACAACCGTGTTATCAACGTTAAACCTCATGAGTGGATACCATCAGGTCGAAGTAGATGAGCGAGATCGATCTAAGACAGCGTTCGTAACCAAACAAGGTCTGTACGAGTATACAAGGATGCCGTTTGGGCTCTGTAATACCCCATCAATTTTCCAAAGAACCATGGAACTAGTTCTACGAGGCCTACATAGATGATGTGATTGTTGCCTCAAAGATGTTCACGAACATCTTCATCACCTTCGTCAGGTTTTAACCAGGTTTCGATCCTACGGATTGAAGTTGAAAGCAAAGAAGTGCAGAAGTCCTGTTTCTTGGCCATGTGATACGTGAAGAGGGAATTTCTACCAATCCAAAGCTTGTATCAGATGTAGTGGATTGGCCAACCCCAACGACTGTACGGGAACTACAATCCTTCTTGGGATTCACCAACTACTACCGGCGTTTTGCTCTAGGTTACGCCGAGATTGCGGTCCATCTGTATGACCTAATGAAAAAAGGTGCTGGATTCGAATGGGGTAAAAAACAAGCCGACGCCTTCCAGAACTTAAAGCACGCTATCACATCCAGAGGAAGACAGTCTCTTTATTCTAGACACAGACGCGTCTAACCAGAGTATTGGTGCTGTATTCTCGCAGATTCGGGAAGGTTATTTCCTACGCAAGCAGACGATTGACACCAGCCCATGAGAAGTATTGTGTTACCCGAAGAGAGCTGCTGGCCGTTGTGGCTTTCTGTCATAATTTCAGGCACTATCTGCTTGGCAGAAAATTCCTTCTGCGGACAGATCACAGCAGTCTGGCTTGGCTATTTCGTTTTAAATCTCCTCAGGGTCAACTATCAAGATGGTTGGAGGAATTGAGTCAGTTTTCTTTTACCATTCAACATCGCGCGGGAAAGCAACACAATAATGCTGACGCTCTTTCAAGACGCCCTAATGAGAGCTCTTGTGACCGCTACTTCGCGGGCGCATCAGTGGCTTCCTTGCCATGTGGGAGTGTCCACATTGTTCAAAGTTGCAGACGTCTTGGGAAAGGTTTGTGAGTGACGTTGATGACGTTATTCCCATTGCAATGAGACGATGTGTGACAAGAGAAACCAAGAAGTCCGACAACAAGCGCCGCAAAGAGGGAATTGGATGTAATTGGATGGAGATAATGAGCCCTCTAGAAATGCACGAAGCACAGAGAGATGACGAGGACATAGAGTTACTACACCAGGTCATTTCAGGTGAGCGGATCCTATCCAAGGAAGAAGCCCATTCCCATAGCCCTGCTCTTAGACGATGCTTGCTGCTGCCCCAGATGCGAATTGTCGACAGGATCATTTACAATGAATGGATTGAGGATGGGGACCAGAAGTCACTGCGACTGCTGGTTCCGCGACATCTGCAGGCAAAAGTGCTGAAGTTGTGTCATGAAGCGGTCTATTCTGGGCATCAAGGAGAGAAAAGGACCTTGGAACGTGTCAAGCAAGGCAATGTGGATCAGCTAAAAAGGACACTAAGGCTAAGCGGGCACCACTTCAAACATTTATCAGCGGTGCTCCGATGGATCGTGTTCAGCTTGATGTATGTGGGCCTTTTCCCATCAGTGAATCTGGAAATAAGTACATATTGGTTATCATTGACCAATTCACTAAATTTGGTGGAGGCCTACGCCATACCAAACCAGGATAGCAAAGCAACTGCAAAGAAACTAGTTATGGAGTTTATTTCTCGGTTTGGTGCCCCGCTGGAGATACACGCAGATCAAGGCCGTTTCCAGAGTGGATTGTTCCGTGAGGTATGCCGTCTCCTAGGTGTTGCTCAAACTCAATCAACACCTTATCACCTCTCCTCTAACGGTCAGGTTGAGCGTTTCAGCAGGACTATGCTTCAAATGATTAGATCTTGCATGTAGGAAGGACAGAAACACTGGGATGGGAAAATTCCATTACTAATGGCAGCATACCGGAGCACACCACATCCAGCAACCGGTTTTACTCCCAATTTGATGATGCTGTAACGCGAAGTCCATGCGCCACATGACCTGTTCTTTAAAGAACCAGAAGCTTTGCGGGAGGAGTTTACAGCACCTACACACATGGAAAGGCTGCAGCATGGGAAAGCCTTAACGGAATCATTGGCCAGGAAATTGCTGCGACCCGGGACGGTAAGACAGAAAAGGTTGTACGACATACGCAGCTTGGAATACCAATACCTTAAAGGTGACTTGGTCTATGTGAAGAACGAAAGCCGCAATACTGGCGTATCCCCGAAGGTACAACCAGTATGGGATGAACCATATGTGCTAACCATGTACTCTGTCCTGTGAACACTTACCCGCTTAGATTTATTCAAATATGTCCATGGAAATATATGGCTTATGTCATATGTTGCTCTTGTCTTTTCTATCATATTAGGTTTTTTATATACATATCTGTAATTTGTTTTTATTTCTACGGCAATCTGTCAAACACATCCAGCAGGTAATACAAAAAAGATAGCAATTCTCAATATCGACAAAAACAGGGTAAAACACGTGCAAAACATGTAAAGCTATAGTCACACCAGATCGTACGATTTCTGAATCGTGCGATTGGGGGCGATTTGGCCGAGTTACGACCGATCGGCAATGTTTGTTGCGATGTCTATTCGCGATCGCATACTGCGATTGGTCCTACGACTGGTGGTAGGTCATCGTACGATTGGTGGTGCGCTTGGTCGCGCAATGACTTACGATTGGAGAAGATTGATCGCAAGATCAATCGTAGGCAATCGAAGGCAATCGTAGGCAATCGTGCGATGAGTGGTGCGATCAGTGACCAATCGCACGATCAGTCGTGGCAACCTGCGACTGCTCGCACGATCAGTCGTGGCAACCTGCGATTGCTCGCACGATCAGTCGTGGCAACCTGCGATTGCTCGCACGATCAGTCGTGGCAACCTGCGATTGCTCGCACGATCAGTCACTCGTCACCATTAGATTGGCGTAATCGAACCGCCTCTCGATCCAGGGACGCACCCAGTACCCAGTACTTCTCGCTCGTTGGTTTCGACGCCGTAGTGATGCTGCAGTAACAACATTGCTTGTATATCCGCCATTTTGTTACCTGTACCCAGGGAAGTGGTTTGCGAGGTAAAGACTGGTGGTGCGACCGATCGTAAGGTCGTGCAAACACTCGGGACAGGTCGTGACTGATCGTACGACCAATTGTGAGGTCGTACGATCGGTGGTACCACCAATCGTAGAGTGGCACGACCAATTTGCGACTACTTGGCCCGCGATCATGCACGACTGGTCCTGCGTTCATGTGCGACTGGTGGTACGACCGTTCTGCGACCACTTGCGATTTAGAATCGCAGGTCAGAAGTTTTGAACATGACCATCGACCTTGCTGCGACTGATTTTGCGCGTGCGATCACCCACGACCACTGCGACTAGTCGTGCGCTCATGCTACGATTTCCCTGCGATTCCGATTTTCTTCGGTCGCAACTAGGTCGTAGCCTGGTCGTAGGTCCGGTGTGACTGGGGCTTAAGATTTGCATAAAGACCTTTGAAAAAGAACACCGTCAACTGAAATCATACTAAGCTATATCATACTACAAAATGTATATAATTCTCAATGCAAATTTTACTTTAACATGTATATGGCCATCGCAGTACAAGGAAATATTCGGACACCATCTTTTGAATTTGGAAAGTGTTAAAGCCACATACTCACGAAGAAACATATATCAATTTTGAACTTTTTACAGTTTTCGGACTTGATACATACCTAACAGGCTATTGTGAATCAGAAACTGAAAGAAAATGTGCATTTATGAAAGTATACCGGGAATTCCCAAAAATAACAACTGTGGCTGACGGACCAAGTTTCTTTGAAACTTAGTTCCCACAATGCAATGACGGGTTTTACAGTCCAAACAAAATGGCGGAACGCCGAAGGCGTGGACCTAGGAAAACGCAGACAGATTCTGCGAAAAATACACGCAAACGTGAGTGGAATCGGCAAAACCCGAGTATTTCCTTAGGAAAGGAAATGATTCGTTGGAACTTGGCGAGAAAAGAAAAGGGAATAGACTCGAATTCCGATTTTGCCGGACGTCTATCGGATTGCTGGTTAGCTTTTGAACATTGTCAACTTCACCGATCTAAAATTTTGTCGATGTTTTGTTGTATGCATATTGCTACATTTAAAAATTAAGTATTTAAATGTAAACTATGTTTATTTTGTTCATGTGTTATGCGAATATTCTGTAAATATCTTTAAATGAAAGCATTATTAGGCAAAGTTCACGTATCCTCGATATGTAAACAACGGCCCTGTGTGTAGTTTATATGCAGCGCACGTTGTTATAGCTTCGCTCTCGGCTCCGTGACAAATCTCGCGATAAATACAAGAGGCCCAGAGGGCCTGTATCGCTCACCTGGATTTCATGAGATATGAAACAAGAATGATGATTAAGTATATTTGTCACTGGTATTGCTATGTCAATATATCATCTAGGCAATTTATATGGCTACGTGAGGATTTGATGTCAAAAAATGCATTAATCCATGATATAAAATTAACTTTTGGAACAACCCCATAGGGATGCTACCACACAAATGTGAGTGACATCCATTGCTTAGTTTCAGAAAAGAAGTTGTTTAAACCAATTGACCCCTTTTGACCCCGCCTTCTGCATCCCGGGGGGAGTGGGGGTCAGTTCCTTCCTTTATAAAATTTTGAATCCCTACCCAAAAGGATGCTACCAGGCAAATATGAGCGATATCCCTTGCTTGGTTTCAGAGAAGAAGTTGTTCATATCAATTCAGCCAAATTGACCCCTCTTGGCCCCGCCCCTCAGCCCCCCCCCCCCCCCCGGGGGAGGGGGGGGGGGGAGGGGTCAGCCTCACCATTTGTACAATTTTTAATCCCCACCCAATAATGATGCTACCAGGCAAATATGAGCGATATCCATCGCCTCGTTTCAGAGAAGAAATCGTTTATATTAAGAGAGGCAAATTGACCCCTTTTGGCCCTGCCCCTCAGGACCCTTGGGGGTCAGCCCCACCATTTGTACAATTTTGAATCCCCTGTCCATAGGGATGCTACCAGGTAAATAATAGTAATATACATTGCTCAGTTTCAGAGCAGAAGTCGTTTATATCAATTCTGTAAAACTGACCCCTTTTAGCCCCGCCCCTCAGACCCCAGGGGGTCAGCCCGGTCATTTGTACAATTTCAAATTCCTACCCCAAGGTGATGCTACCAGTAAAATATGACAGATATCCATTGCTCGGTTTCAGAGAAGAAGTTGTTTATATCAATATAGCCAAATTGACGACATTCGGCCCCACTCCTCAGGCCCCTGGGGGGTCAGCCCCATCATTTGTACAATTTTAATCCCCACCCCATAATGATGCTACCAGGCAAATATGAGCGATAGCCATTGCTTGGTTTCAGAGAAGAAGTCGTTTATATCAATATAGCCAAATTGACCACATTCGGCCCCACCCCTCAGGCCCCTGGGGGGTCAGCCCCATCATTTGTACAATTTTGAATCTCCACCCAATAATGATGCTACCAGGCAAATATGAGCGATAGCCATTGCTTGGTTTCAGAGAAGAAGTCGTTTATATCAATATAGCCAGATTGACCACATTTGGCCCCGCCCCTCAGGCCCCTGGGGGGTCAACTCCATCATTTGTACAATTTTGAATCCCCACCCCATAGTGATGCTACCAGGCAAATATGAGTGGTAGCCATTGCTTGGTTTCAGAGAAGAAGTCGTTTATATCAATAACGCCGAATTGACCCCTTATGGCCCCTCCCCAGAGGCCCCCAGGGGGTCAGCCCCATCATTTGTACAATTCTGAGTCCCCTACCCATAGGAATGCTTCTGACCAAATTTGGTCAAATTCTGATGTGTGGTTATGAAGAAGTCAATTGTTGACGGACGGACGGACGACGGTATGGCATAAGCTCACCTTGGTCCTTCGGACCAGGTGAGCTAATAAATGCAGCGAGTTATTTGTATACACTGATGTCTCGAGCACTTCCTCGGTCAAGTGTCCAGGCCAGTGGTCGAGCATCTTTGATTGCCATTAATACACGTGTGCAGCTAGAATTTTAGGTTGTTTGGGAGTATGTGGCTTTAACTAAACCCCACTGACAGAACATCAGACTGTAAATATAACACTACTTGTTCAATTGACTGGTTACTTTAACCAATACAACTTTGAACATTTCAGGTCGCCTATTCCAACTTCGAAAATATAAAGGAAACCCGTTGTATAAAAATCTATTTTTATTAATACAACAAAAAAGGTCACATCAAAAGGTGCATATATTTACTGCTGCCAATCAAGTAGATATTGTTCTTTGTGCAGCATTCAACCGTACAATGTACATTACAACTTAGTCCTGACTGTGTATGTTTAGTCCTGACTGTGTGTGTGTTTAGTCCTGACCGTGTACGTGTTTAGTCCTGACTGTGTGTTTAGTCCTGACTGAGTGTGTTTAGTCCTGGCTGTGTATGTGTTTAGTCCTGACCGTGTATGTTTAGTCCTGACTGTGTGTGTTTAGTCCTGACTGTGTGTGTTTAGTCCTGACTGTGTATTTAGTCCTGACTGTGTACGTGTTAAGTCCTGACTGTGTGTGTTTAGTCCTGACTGTGTACGTGTTTAGTCCTGACCGTGTACGTGTTTAGACCTGACCGTGTACGTGTTTAGTCCTGACCGTGTACGTGTTTAGTCCTGACCGTGTACGTGTTTAGTCGTGACCGTGTACGTGTTTAGTCCTGACCGTGTACGTGTTTAGTTCTGACTGTACGTGTTTAGTCCTGACTGTATATGTTTAGTCCTGACTGTGTGTTTAGTCCTGGCCGTGTACGTGTTTAGTCCTGAATGTGTACGTGTTTAGTCCTGACTGTACGTGTTTAGTCCTGACCGTGTACGTGTTTAGTCCTGACTGTACGTGTTTAGTCCTGACTGTGTGTGTTTAGTCTTGACTGTGTACGTGTTTAGTCCTGACCGTGTACGTGTTTAGTCCTGACTGTGTATGTGTTTAGTCCTGACTGTACGTGTTTAGTCCTGACTGTGTATGTTTAGTCCTGACTGTGTGTGTTTAGTCCTGGCTGTGTATGTGTTTAGTCCTGACTGTACGTGTTTAGTCCTGAATGTGTACGTTTATTCCTGACTGTGTACGTTTAGTCCTGACTGTGTATGTTTAGTCCTGACTGTGTACGTGTTTAGTCCTGACTGTGTACGTGTTTAGTCCTGACTGTGTACGTGTTTAGTCCTGACTGTGTACGTGTTTAGTCCTGACTGTGTACGTGTTTAGTCCTGACTGTACGTGTTTAGTCCTGACTGTGTGTGTGTTTAGTCCTGACTGTCTTCGTGTTTAGTCCTTACAGAGTGTTTCTATTAATCAAATGAATTGTTGATGCGTCAGAGAGAGGTAAACCATCCATTGTCGGATGTCGTTTGTTTTTGCTGAAATGTAACAGATGTACATGTACTATTAGCCTGAGTGTCAAGGCCAGAGGAAACTCGGGCTAAGGTAATATGCGAGATCTCCTTCCTTTGTGTGCGAACTATCTTCTTCCAAATACATACTCTGGAGAGGTTACTTCACGACTAAACTGTTTGGACCTAATGGCACAAATATTGGCTGCAATAACTGACACGGACATATACATTTAGTCACTTAGGCAAGACACGTTCTGAGCGTACCGTATAAAATATCATTGTCATATCGACACATCAGAGGTAGAATCACTTAGGTAAGACACGCCCCAAGCGTACCGTGTAAAATTGTCATCTCCACACAACAGAGGTAGAGTCATTTAGGCAAGACACGCTCCGAGCGTACGGTGTAAAATATCATTGTCATCTCCTCACAATCTCATTGTCGTCTCCACACAATAGAGGTAGACAAGCTGGAGTATTATTATTGGTACCCATGATTTATCTAAGAATCCATCTCTGATGTCAAATTCGTATTTCCGTTAGGTCGGCTTGACATCTTTCCAACAACAAATCGTCCATGATACCAAGACCCTGTAACATGACAGGGGACTTTGTAGAAAAATGACCAATCGAAAAAAAGCCTCAAATTTCATTTAACTTCACCTGTAGTATGACTAACACTATACTTACTCTTTTCACACCTGCGTGGAGGAAATTTTCAGCAAATAGTTCAATCACTCTACCAAATGGTCCGATGCCTTGAATATCGATAACTCCGTGTTGCTTTAACTGTGTCCTGTAATACAAATTGTTGGACGGTCAATGTTGTGAACCAAGAGAAGGGAGGTAACTCTCATTGGATTGGAGGACTAAATGTTGATTTAGGTTGAGAATAGTAAAACCTCCATCCTTATGGAAATGTTTGAATTGTTTATTCTTTAAAGTTGATAGGAGGACCATGGTACCCGCATCTCTTATCTAGATATTTCATAAAATTCTGGCAAATCATTTTATGGTCATATACAGATGGTAAAAGAACGGTCCGAACCTGAATAAGCCTTTATATCGCTCCCTGTACTTATAAGTATTGCAGTGTGTCGTAGAATATCGTAGAGGAATTTTAATCAGATTGGTGTCAGCTTCAACCATTTGTAAAATTTTGAATCCCTAGCCCATAAGGATGCTACAAGTCAAATATGAGTGTTATCCATTGCTTAGTTTCAGAGAAGTCGTTTATATCAATTTAGGCAAATTGACCCTTTTTGGCCCTTCCCTCAGGCCCCCGTGGAGTCAGTCCCACCATGTGTACAATTTTGAATCCTCACCCCATAAAGATGCTACCAGTCAAATAAGAGCGATAAAAATCGACTGGGTTCAGAAGAGAAGACGTTTATATCAATTAAGCCAATTTGACCCCTTTAGGCCCAGCCCTCTGGCCCCTAGGAGGTCAGCCCTACCATTTGTACAATTTTTATTACCCACACAAAAATGATGCTACCAGTCAAAGTTTGTTCAATCCAGATCAGAGGTTATGAAAAAGAAGTCAACTGTTGACGGACAGATGGACGACGGCGCAAGACGCCACGGTATAGCATAACCTCACCTCGGACCAGATGAGCTAAACTCTACCATGCACTAATGACATTTGTTTGATGATATAACAAAAGCGGACACGTTAATTCGTTTATATCTAGACCTGCAAATGGCAACAGTTTTGGTTTATTTTGTTTAACGTCCTATTAACAGCCAGTGCCATTTAAGGCCGTGCCAGGTTTGGAGGTGGTGTATCTGAAGAGAAACCACCGGCCTACGGTCAGTACCGGGCAACTGTCCCACGTAGGTTTCGAACTCACAACCCACAGGTGGAGAGCCAGTGATAAAGTGTCGGGACACCTTAACCACTCGGCCACCGCGGCCCCCAATGGCGACGGTGGAAAAATATAACACAAACATGACACAATGAAGATATTTCAATTATTATAAATCCCCTGTTAGATTAGCTCGAGACCTCTGAATAGAGTAAGAATACTGTTGTCACTATAAAAAGTTAAACTGTGAGTTTTGGGTTTTATTATAAAGGTTTACATAACAAATACAAGGTCCTGATATGATTCATAACGAAAATATCTGATGAAGTGAAATTTAACTCGAGTAGCGAAATCAGGATTACCGTTTTAACCATTCTCCTAGTTAGATGCTCCTTCGAGGAACTTTCCTACAAACAAAGGAAAATTACTCATGAACCAAAGTAATTCAAACTAAAAAACTGTAATGTTATTTAATCTGTACCTCCATACATACTGAATACGAAAATTCCCAGAATGCCCCGTGAAAGAAAAATAGAAACTGTAAAATACCAAGTTCTGAACGGGAAAATGCCAATAGTCAAAATTCCCCAATCTAACGAAATGGATGAAATCTAGACGATTCCGATGTGAAATATAATGGAATACTTCTAGACACTACTCAATAAGAAAACTAAGTTAAAGTAAGGCCTGTCACCACGACAGTGACGTCCATGAAATATATCCACGTAGTTTCCAACAATTTAAAATTCTATACACTGAAAAGTTTCACCTTGATTTCGCCAAATTCGAAGACATTGTACACATCATACATATATGTATATGTACAAAGCAAACGATTGGATAACTCCCACCGACTCACTGCGCTGTGGAAAACGAAGTCACCCCATCGTCACTGACAAATCATCAAGGGGAAACTTGAAAAAACAAGTTAGCGAAGGAACCGATGAATAACAAAAACAACAACAAAGAGCAAAACAAACAAAATCAAACAGAAATTGAAATCCCGTATGGCTCGAAACTTTCCTTACCAACATCGAACGGTGCAGCGGTCAAGCAGTCTTTCTGCCAGGTAAAAATAATTCAAAACTAGAAACTACCGTTTTATAATGTATTTTGAATTGATTTACAAATTTAGAATTTAGATTGGATGAAAGAAAGGTGCATGTACTTATACACATTGCACTTTATACGTGTGTGGAGTTTCACTGGAATCGGACCACCAGTTTAGGAGTTGTCCGGACAAGAAACACCTGTTGGTAATGACCGGTTTCCATAGCAAGGCAACACAAATTTTGGATATAAAAAGCTGCATGCATATCTATACATGTTTCCTAATATTCCAGTACAGTTTTGTGAAAATCGGCCCACAAGTTTAGGAGAATCTATGGACAAGAAAATCGGCCCACAAGTTTAGGAGAATCTGTATGGACAAGAAAATCAGCCTATAGTGACCAGTAACAATGGCAACAAAATTTTGGAATCTGAACAGCTGTTTGCACATCCCCTATATTTGTTTGATGATTCATTGGAATCTTCCCACCAGTTTAGGAGGAGTGGTTCGGACTAAATAATTATCAGAAAACCTGTTCACAGTGACCAGTTTCCACAGCAACCAAAATTTCGAGGTGAAAAAAATGCATGAACATCTACACATGATCCTTTATATTTGTGTGAGGTTTCAGTGGAATCGGCTCACCACTTTAAGAGAGGCTGTTCATACAAACTGGAAGTTATGACTCTTATTGGAAAACCTATTTATAGTGACCAGTTCCATGTACTATAGCAACCATAATGTTGAGACAAAACAAAGTGGCATGCACATCTACACATGCCCCTTTATATTTGTGTCAAGTTTCATTGAAATCTTTCCATCAGTGTAGGAGGAGTGATTCGGTTTTTTCTTTTATGTAACACTGACATCCACTTGGTCTTTCTTTTATGTAACACTGACATCCCCCTTGGTCTCCCTTTTATGTAACACTGACATCCCCTTGGTCTTCCTTTATGTAACACTGACATCCCCTTGGTCTCCCTTTATGTAACACTGACATCCCCCTGGTCTCCCTTTTATGTAACACTGACATCCCCTTGGTCTCCCTTTTATGTAACACTGACATCCCCTTGGTCTTCCTTTTATGTAACACTGACATCCCCTTGGTCTCCCTTTATGTAACACTGACATCCTCTTGGTCTCCCTTTATGTAACACTGACATCCTCTTGGTCTCCCTTTATCTAACACTGACATCCCCTTGGTCTCCCTTTATGTAACACTGACATCCCCTTGGTCTTCCTTTATGTAACACTGACATCCCCTTGGTCTCCCTTTATGTAACACTAACATCCCTTTGGTCTTCCTTTATGTAACAATGACATCCCCTTGGTCTCCCTTTATGTAACACTGACATCCACTTGGTCTTCCTTTATGTAACACTGACATCCCCTTGGTCTTCCTTTATGTAACACTGACATCCCCTTGGTCTCCCTTTATGTAACACTGACATCCCCTTGGTCTTCCTTTTATCTAACACTGACATCCCCTTGGTCTTCCTTTATGTAACACTGACATGCCCTTGGTCTCCCTTTATGTAACACTGACATGCCCTTGGTCTTCCTTTATATAACACTGACATGCCCTTGGTCTCCCTTTATATAACACTGACATCCCCTTGGTCTCCCTTTATGTAACACTGACATCCCCTTGGTCTCCCTTTATGTAACACTGACATCCCCTTGGTCTCCCTTTATGTAACACTGACATCCCCTTGGTCTCCCTTTATATAACACTGACATCCCCTTGGTCTTCCTTTATGTAACACTGACATCCCCCTGGTCTCCCTTTATGTAACACTGACATCCCCCTGGTCTCCCTTTATGTAACACTGACATCCACTTGGTCTTCCTTTATGTAACACTGACATCCCCTTGGTCTCCCTTTATATAACACTGACATCCACTTGGTCTCCCTTTATGTAACACTGACATCTCCTTGGTCTCTGGTCTCCCTTTATGTAACAATGACATCCCCTTGGTCTCCCTTTGTATAACACTGACATCCACTTGGTCTTCCTTTATGTAACACTGACATCCCCTTGGTCTTCCTTTATCTAACACTGACATCCCCTTGGTCTCCTTTTATGTAACACTGACATCCCCTTGGTCTCCCTTTGTATAACACTGACATCCACTTGGTCTCCCTTTATCTAACACTGACATCCCCTTGGTCTCCCTTTATGTAACACTGACATCCCCTTGGTCTTCCTTTATCTAACACTGACATCCCCTTGGTCTCCTTTTATGTAACACTGACATCCCCTTGGTCTCCCTTTGTATAACACTGACATGCCCTTGGTCTCCCTTTATGTAACACTGACATCCACTTGGTCTTCCTTTATGTAACACTGACATCCCCTTGGTCTTCCTTTATCTAACACTGACATCCCCTTGGTCTTCCTTTATCTAACACTGACATCTCCTTGGTCTCCCTTTATGTTACACTGACATCCCCTTGGTCTTCCTTTATGTAACACTGACATCCCCTTGGTCTCCCTTTATGTAACACTGACATCCACTTGGTCTTCCTTTATGTAACACTGACATCCCCTTGGTCTTCCTTTATCTAACACTGACATCCCCTTGGTCTCCCTTTATGTTACACTAACATCCACTTGGTCTTCCTTTATGTTACACTGACATCCCCTTCGTATACATAGGTACCATGAAATTATTTAGAAGAAGTCGTAAATGTAAATTGTTTACGAACAGACGATAGACAAAGGCGATTAGAATCTAGGTCACTTGAAACTTTGTCTTGGTTGACCTCATTTAAAGCAAAAATTTGACACCAGACAGATAGACGCTACACATCATATGCTCACTTTAAGATTTCACTTTGTTTCCCCTGGAAACAATCCTCCTTGGGACACCCTCTGTTTACAATACCCTTACCATACCCCTCTACCTTAAGGGGAGCCACATCCTCTGTTTACATTACCCTTACCATACCCCTCTACCTTAATGGGAGCCACACCTCTGTTTACATTACCCTTACCATACCCCTCTACCTTAAGGGGAGCCACACCCTCTGTTTACATTACCTTTACCATACCCCTCTACCTTAAGGGGAGCCACACCCTCTGTTTACATTACCCTTACCATACCCCTCTACCTTAAGGGGAGCCACACCCTCTGTTTACATTACCCTTACCATACCCCTCTACCTTAAGGGGAGCCACACCTCTGTTTACATTACCCTTACCATACCCCTCTACCTTAATGGGACCCACATCCTCTGTTTACATAACATTGAGTACCCTTACCATACCCCTCTACCTTAATGGGAGCCACACCCTCTGTTTACATTACCTTTACCATACCCCTCTACCTTAATGGGAGCCACACCCTCTGTTTACATTACCCTTACCATACCCCTCTACCTTAATGGGAGCCACACCCTCTGTTTACATTATCCTTTACCATACCCCTCTACCTTAAGGGGAGCCACACCCTCTGCTTACATTACCCTTTACCATACCCCTCTACCTAAAGGGGAGCTACACCCTCTGTTTACATAACATTGAGTACCCTTACCATACCCCTCTACCTTAAGGGGAGCCACACCCTCTGTTTACATTACCCTTACCATACCCCTCTACCTTAAGGGGAGCCACATCCTCTGTTTACATAACATTGAGTACCCTTACCATACCCCTCTACCTTAAGGGGAGCCACATCCTCTGTTTACATAACATTGAGTACCCTTACCATACCCCTCTACCTTAATGGGACCCACACCCTCTGTTTACATAACATTGAGTACCCTTACCATACCCCTCTACCTTAAGGGGAGCCACACCCTCTGTTTACATTACCCTTACCATACCCCTCTACCTTAAGGGGACCCACACCTTCTGTTTACATAACATTGAGTACCCTTACCATACCCCTCTACCTTAAGAGGAGCCACATCCTCTGTTTACATAACATTGAGTACCCTTACCATACCCCTCTACCTTAAGGGGAGCCACACCCTCTGTCGAGTACCCTTACCATACCCCTCTACCTTAAGGGGAGCCACACCCTCTGTTTACATAACATTGAGTACCCTTACCATACCCCTCTACCTTAATGGGACCCACTCCCTCTGTTTACATAACATTGAGTACCCTTACCATACCCCTCTACCTTAAGGGACCCACCCCCTCTGTTTACATTACATTGAGTACCCTTACCATACCCCTCTACCTTAATGGGACCCACTCCCTCTGTTTACATAACATTGAGTACCCTTACCATACCCCTCTACCTTAAGGGACCCACCCCCTCTGTTTACATTACATTGAGTACCCTTACCATACCCCTCTACCTTAAGGGGAGCCACACCCTCTGTTTATATTACCCTTACCATGCCCCTCTACCTTAATGGGACCCACTCCCTCTGTTTACATAACATTGAGTACCCTTACCATACCCCTCTACCTTAATGGGAGCCATACCCTCTGTTTACATAACATTGAGTACCCTTACCATACCTCTCTACCTTAAGGGGACCCACACCCTCTGTTTACATTACCCTTACCATACCCCTCTACCTTAAGGGGAGCCACATCCTCTGTTTACATTACCCTTAACATACCTCTCTACCTTAATGGAAGCCACATCCTCTGTTTACATTACCCTTACCATACCCCTCTACCTTAAGGGGACCCACACCCTCTGTTTACATAACATTGAGTACCCTTACCATACCCCTCTACCTTAAGGGGACCCACACCCTCTGTTTACATAACATTGAGTACCCTTACCATACCCCTCTACCTTAAGGGGAGCCACACCCTCTTTTCACATAACATTGAGTACCCTTACCATACCCCTCTACCTTAAGGGGAGCTACATCCTCTGTTTACATTACCCTTAACATACCTCTCTACCTTAATGGGAGCCATACCCTCTGTTTACATAACATTGAGTACCCTTACCATACCTCTGTACCTTAAGGGGAGCCACACCCTCTGTTTACATAACATTGAGTACCCTTACCATACCCCTCTACCTTAATGGGAGCCACACCCTCTGTTTACATAACATTGAGTACCCTTACCATACCTCTCTACCTTAAGGGGAGCCACACCCTCTGTTTACATCACCCTTACCATACCCCTCTACCTTAGTGGGAGCCATACCCTCTGTTTACATAACATTGAGTACCCTTACCATACCTCTCTACCTTAAGGGGAGCCACACCCTCTGTTTACATCACCCTTACCATACCCCTCTACCTTAGTGGGAGCCATACCCTCTGTTTACATAACATTGAGTACCCTTACCATACCCCTCTACCTTAAGGGGAGCCACACCTCTGTTTACATTACCCTTACCATACCCCTCTACCTTAATGGGAGCCACACCCTCTGTTTACATTACCCTTACCATACCCCTCTACCTTAATGGGAGCCACACCCTCTGTTTACATTACCTTTACCATACCCCTCTACCTTAAGGGGAGCCACACCCTCTGTTTACATAACATTGAGTACCCTTACCATACCCCTCTACCTTAATGGGAGCCACACCCTCTGTTATCATAACATTGAGTACCCTTACCATACCCCTCTACCTTAAGGGGAGCCACACTCTCTGTTTACATTACCCTTACCATACCCCTCTACCTTAATGGGAGCCACACCCTCTGTTTACATAACATTGAGTACCCTTACCATACCCCTCTATCTTAAGGGGAGCCACACCCTCTGTTTACATTACCCTTACCATACCCCTCTACCTTAATGGGAGCCACACCCTCTTTTCACATAACAGTGAGTACCCTTACCATACCCCTCTACCTTAATGGGAGCCACACCCTCTGTTTACATTACCCTTACCATACCCCTCTACCTTAATGGGAGCCACACCCTCTTTTCACATAACAGTGAGTACCCTTACCATACCCCTCTACCTTAAGGGGAGCCACACCCTCTGTTTACATAACATTGAGTTCCTTTACATAACAGTCCTCCAGACACAATTTGATCAAAATCCTTTTATCCATTTCCTATTTTAGGCACCCCCTCTCCACCCAGCGGATCCACATCATCAGTTTATACAATATGAAATAAAACTCCTGACAAAATGTGATTAAAATCCACTTTGCTGTTATTGAATAACGATGATTTAATGTTTAAGTTCACTATGACAGATGTTGCTGCATCAGACATCATTTTACATTTACTTAAAATTGACAGATGAACTGATAATAAGCCATTGCATTAACTTGCCAGTTTCTCAGACTTCAAATCTTACCACTTCGGATTTTCTGGACAAGGCCTGAACTCGGACTCTTCCCACATATTTGCATATTTACACCAGGTGAGATTGCGACTTTTAAGATGAAGAGATCGTTTCTTGGAATTCAGCCAAGCCTTCTCCTCCAGGAGAAATTCCTTCACATTTAAAACACTTATCTGAAACAATAAAATGTCTTCTTTGGGCTAATTTTATACTTCAGGGTATTTGGGATACATGAATGTACATGATAATTAGTAAATCTGTATTGATTACTAACTAGGACTTGGACATAGACCAGTTTAAGGTTAGCAAAATGTCGAACTATGAATGCCCCAAGAAATGGAATATTATCAAAATTAACATCTTTGGTTAAAGAAAGAAGAGAAATACACCATTTGTGATTTTAACTCAAGTACTGTAAAATGTGTTAAAAAATACCATTGATTACTGTTCGTACCACATTAAATCTAATGCCAGTGCTTCCATACATGTATAACTGTTGGAGAAAGACATCACTTACCAAACAGAGGACAACATCACTTACCAGACGAAGGACAACATCACTTACCAGACAGAGGACAACATCACTTACCAGACAAAGGACAACATCACTTACCAGACAGGGATGACATCACTTACCAGACAGGGACGACAACACTTACCAGACACAGGACGACATCACTTACCAGACAGAGGACAACATCACTTACCAGACAAAGGATGACATCACTTACCAGACAGAGGACAACATCACTTACCAGACAGAGGACGACATCACTTACCAGACAAAGGACAACATCACTTACCAGACAGAGGACAACATCACTTACCAGACAGAGGACAACATCATTTACCAGACAGAGGATGACATCACTTACCATACAGAGGACGACATCACTTACCAGACAAAAGATGACATCACTTACCAGACAAAGGATGACATCACTTACCAGACAAAGGATGGCATCACTTACCAGACAGAGGACAACATCACTTACCAGACAAAGGATGACATCACTTACCAGACAAAGGACAACATCACTTACCAGACAGAGGACAACATCACTTACCAGACAGAGGACAACATCACTTACCAGACAAAGGATGACATCACTTACCAGACAGAGGACAACATCACTTACCAGACAAAGGATGACATCACTTACCAGACAAAGGACAACATCACTTACCAGACAAAGGACAACATCACTTACCAGACAAAGGATGACATCACTTACCAGACAGGGACGACATCACTTACCAGACGAAGGACAACATCACTTACCAGACAGGGACGACATCACTTACCAGACGAAGGACAGCTGGTACGACATTATGACATGTTGCTATCCTCCTTCTGTAGTTAATTCCGCTGTCCTTGTCTAAGTAAAATCAGTCATTTGGATAATTCATGAAAAACAAAACAACATGTTCATTCAAACAGTTTAACGTGAATGTAACCATATTGTATTGGTATGTTATTCATATAAGAGTAGCTGTAGTTTGAATAGAAACAGAACAGACACAAAATTCAAAGAGTAAAACTCTAATATTGAAGTCAATAAAAAAGATCAATGTCCTTAAATTTCAAATTCCAGTTGAGCATGTGCACACATTCTCTAGATTACAAAATAAACTGCTTCATGTAATTCCTAGAGTTCCTTTGATTTTTATAATCCTACAAAAGTACTAGAGGAGCAAGCTGGCAAATCTCTGCAAAATACCACACTAATAAAACTGGAGTGTGAACACAAAAGCTTAAGAGAGAAACACAAGAATTAGTCTTACTGAATCATTACTTACCAATTCTTTGCTCGATAGTAACAATTTTCTGAACATATTTCTCTTTGTCATTTGGATACTGAAAAATATTAAATATGATAAGATGATAAGATGATCCACAGATCACTGATCCAGTGGGTATCAGTTTAACACTGTTACAGCTGGGACGTACAAAACTCATGGTTGAGGTTATTAATGCATCACGTTTCATTTCTTCCCCGTAGCTTTATAGATAAAATCCCTAGTTATGGAAGATTTCTTTACAAGGCTTTAGAAAGCATTATTTTTTCAAATTGATGAAAGGAGGAATATCTTCTGGTACCACATTTTTCCAGACACAGACTATTTGAAAACTATATTTAAGTTGAAAATAACATAGTTTTAATTTGCTAATAAAATATATATTTCTGTTGAATTTTTAACAGAAATGAAAAAAAGTCTCTTAATTATTAAATGTATGGTTTTGGCTCAACCCCAAACAGTGGCAAACCTCAGTCTGCATTTGTCACAGACAAATATGAATATAGATTATTACCATGCTGAAACTGTGATAAAGAAATATTGGTATATATTTGAAGTATTTAATTTGAACAAAAAAGAGTGTGTTTCACAGAAGTTCAGACAACATTGCAGAAATCATAAGTAGATAAACAAATCAAATATCTTACAAGATTTTATCATGAATCAATATCAAGTAATTCATTACTGTTCTAGGAAATGTTTGATCTGTCGACCAGGATGCTTTAAACATGCATGCACATTTTTTTTAATATTTACTTTTAACAAATGCAAATATATTGAAATCTAAAAATGAAATGAACATTTCATTAGATCTAAAATATTAATGTTATATAAGTCCATAGGGAAAAGTGAACTAATTTTTGTTAGTGTCTATGTGTTTGTTCTCTTATTTTGATTTCTTTTCCACATTGTATGCGGGCATTCAATCCTGCTGTATATTTACATGAACATCTACAGTATATTAAGGACTAGTGCAAGTCTACCTGGACGTGCCATCAGTCACGTGTGGTATGCTGTAACACCCTTTTAACAGCAATATATGGTAGGTTGCCATGGTTGCATGCTAGCATAATTTAATAAAACTGTATAAGTATGTTTGTAAGTAATTAGCAGGCATAAATTACACTGGATAGATCTGTTGACAACTGACCGGTCTGTTCACACAAAACAATAAACACAAGATCGGTGTCACCTTTGTAAAATGAGTGTTCACGACAAACTCGAGTGGATATTTGAATGTGTGGATAACATCAACAGACACCACCATATTTCAGCCACCCTCCGTCCTGCAGAGCTGGTCACACGTGTCAAGAAGCAGCCGAAAAAGTTACATAAGCTAATAACGTCATACTTTTTGTACTCTCTATCGACACAAATTGAAGAGCTCCGCACCGTAACCAACTGTAACAGGGTCGACAACTCTTACTGTATTGGCGATATTATTGTGACGATATCAATGAACAGAGTTAATATATGTTGTGAGAATGTTACCTGTCTTTGTCATATAACGGTTATTATCTCTCAAAAAATATTCTCCTAACTTGTGTGATAATGTCTGTCTGTGATATGTATTTATCTGTGAATCTGTGCGTAATTTTCCTTTGATAATCTTTGTAGGCCTGTCTTACATGCTGTGATTATTCATATATTTGTTAATTCTTCAATCTTAATGTATACGTTTGTTTTAAAAACAACTATAGATGATAATTAAAATTATACTTTTTTGATTTGATTTGATTTGATTTGCGAGTCAAGCAGTTTATATATTTGACGAAGTTAGTAAAGTTCCTGATGGCCCACATAATTACTGACACTTTTTAGCTCTCTGGACGTAGTCCAGGAGAGCTTACGCAGTCATTCTCATGTTTTTGCCGGAAGTAGAATTATTAAAATTTTGTGGACAGAGGATATCAGAAACAGTGGGACTGTCAGAATGGATTTCAAGACACATGATTGGGGTCGACACGAACTAGATTTGACAAGAAATTTGAGTTGTTAAATGTTTTCATTTTCGAGTAATCGTCAATTTACGGTGTCATTTTGGACATACTCGGTGTCACAGGGACATGCCGAACGTTATTCTGAGGAGTTATAAGGCAAAGTTCCTATATCAACCAACTGTAATGTGTATATAGTAATGTGCTGCAACACACGTATCCCTGTGCCGCTGCAAAATTTGCTGCTATGCGTGTTACTTTATACACATTATGTCGTCTGCTACAGTGTATAGGGTGTCTCGCGAAGTATACGTATACGTCCCTGGCAAACACTGATATGAAACATTACTATGTATTCTTAGTAGTTCCAATTGTTTATCTTCTCTCATAATATTAACTTAATTTCTTGAAAGCATGGGAATGGAGCCCTATCTCCAGAGCTATTACTTAGTAATGAAATATGTCCTGTTACCCAGTGTATAGCTTTAAATCACTAATAACTGTTGACAAATGTGTTTTGGGTATAAAATATACCATGTGTAAATATGGTAGATATCAGAAATCGGAGAGAATATAGGTTTCTAATTGATTATAGTCATATGCATATGTATTGATGATTTGTATTATGTAGTGATAATATGCAAGCTGAAGCATGTTGCATTGATACTATATTGATGACCAATTTGACCTGTGACCTTTGATGACTTATAAATGTATATGATTTCTCCAGTCATATACATCGTAAAACGGTGAAAATATTATGAGATGAAACAGGAAACAATTCTCTATAAGAGTACAAGATTTCATTTGAAACGATCAATACATAAAATCAAGAAAATTCATTGAAAAAGTTGAAAATACAAAGAATATATAGTACGTCCAGAGAGCTACGAGGCCCTTGGCCTCTTGTTGTTATTTCAATGTGTATGACGGATTATCGTTTAAGATCACGTGGACATTAATTATCTAAACATGAAGGTTTAAATCGTTGGATAAAGGTGGGTCTAAAATACAAATGTGTATTGATTCCATGTGTGTGATTATTTAGCCTTTGATCCTACGATCAGTGTATATACCTGTTAACCAAATTACGTCACAATCTGACGCGGCCCGGAATATGTATTCATTAATAACTCAGATGGTCACGTGTGCTGCATTGTGACATATACCGTCGCCAGGGACCCGTGACGTTGGAACAATACTGCCAGTAGAGATAGACTTATACACTTGGCGAGTTACGCTGAGGGGGTTGGATTAATCTATTATACTCTGTGTGAATTCTCCACTGTTAATCTGCGCACGGACTTGGTTAGCAACGCCAACACGACCCAAATCTCGGGGCCTGAACAACAGAGAAAGGATCGAACCAAAGTTATCCAAGACATCGGCTGTAGCCGACAATGGCGGCTTCGGAACAAGGTGTACCAGGAGCGTTTCCACATTTACAACGCTTTAACCCAAACCCTAAAACACTGAGCTGGGAAAGATTGGAGAATAAACGGTTGAACAAACTCGGGCTTGGAGCAAAGCGATATTCCCGACATTTTCAGAGATTTCAGCGGGAACCGTCCAGTATGTCCGAGAAAAACTTTTCCGAAGTTCAGATTGTGCACAAGAAGGACGCTAATGGTGTGATGTCCCAGTACCTGCTGATTGGCGGAGAACTGAAGAAGATGAACTCTATTGCCCCGTTCTATACGGAGGAAAAGCCAACGTGTGGGTTCTTCTTTAGTCGAATTACCGATAACAAAAAGAAGAAGTTCGGAATCCCTCCCAGCGACCTTGTGAAATGGAGATCTCTCAGCCAGTAATCTTTGGGAGGGTGTTGCGGAAAGTGTCAAGAACGATCAGTGGATGGGATAATGATTATGCCGTTTTATAAGTACAACATAGGGAACTTTATATTACTACATTGATTTCTGTCATTTTCTGACAGAACTTGTACCTGGAACATTCTTTCATGAACACCAGTTGTGTCTCTAGACTGTTACTTCTATGGATAACTGTCCACGTCAGATTGTCGTGGACACGGATGACCGGATGTTAGAACAGTCAAGCTGTCATCATTGACCAGAAACGTCCGGTCCTGGGTTTAAACTGTTGGGTACCAAATCAGTATTCATATGTAATTGGTTGCTCATTTTACTATTTAGTATTATATATCTCTTTCCATAATGTTTGTTTACGTAATTTTATATTTTCAACAATATATAGATTTTGCATGTTATGTTTTATACATTTAAAAATATCCATATTTTTATTAGTGTTAATTTATGAGCTGTAATTCGCACCGTTTACCCATGTTGCCTTTGTTATTGTGTTATTTAAAGTCTAGCTTTTAATTCCTTTCTGACAGAACTGCTTAGTTTTGATAAGCCTATTTCTGTGTCGTGGTCGCCAGATCTCTATTGGCAGCGGGCGAGAATCGCCCGATACATGAACACCCTGTGTAATTATTCACCCGGATAGTTGCCATATCTGTACTGTGAAATGCCTGTGTGTACCGATTCTCTACATGCCTTTCTATCTGGCTGGATGCAATAAATTGTATTTGCATTTAAAGTTGTGTATTGATTTTATAAGAATGAATTTGTTAAAGTGTGTCCGACACATTAATACGTGTTTTCACCGCTGAGACGTTAATCAAACTCTTCACGTCTATACACGAGTTGTGTGGATTGGAGTTCACTCCAGTATGGTTTACATTCTTTGGAAGATGTCCATGTACATATTTAGATATGATACACAAGTATATATCCGAGTTAAGCTTACACTGTACATGTATAATATGGGGTATATGTACACGTAACCACTGCACACTATACATATAGATTATCTAGGGACATGACTACGTAGCTCGGCTCACAATACTCTCCTGACGTATACATTATCTAGGGACATGACTACGTAACCCGCCCCACAATACCCTCCTGACGTATACATTATCTAAGGACATGACTACGTAACCCGCCCCACAATACCCTCCTGACGTATAGATTATCTAGGGACATGACTACGTAGCCCGCCCCACAATACCCTCCTGACGTATACATTATCTAGGGACATGACTACGTAGCCCGCCTCACAATACCCTCCTGACGTATACATTATCTAGGGACATGACTACGTAGCCCGCCCCACAATACCCTCCTGACGTATAGATTATCTAGGGACATGACTACGTAGCCCGCTCCACAATACCCTCCTGACGTATACATTATCTAGGGACATGACTACGCAGCCCGCCCCACAATACCCTCCTGACGTATACATTATCTAGGGACATGACTACGTAGCCCGCCCCACAATACCCTCCTGACGTATACATTATCTAGGGACATGACTACGTAGCCCGCCCCACAATACCCTCCTGACATATACATTATCTAGGGACATGACTACGTAGCCCGCCCCACAATACCCTCCTGACGTATACATTATCTAGGGACATGACTATGTAGCCCGCCCCACAATACCCTCCTGACGTATACATTATCTAGGGACATGACTACGTAGCCCGCCTCACAATACCCTCCTGACGTATACATTATCTAGTGACATGACTACGTAGCCCGCCCCACAATACCCTCCTGACGTATACATTATCTAGGGACATGACTACGTAGCTCGCCCCACAATACCCTCCTGACGTATACATTATCTAGGGACATGACTACGTAGCCCGCCCCACAATACCCTCCTGACGTATACATTATCTAGGGACATGACTACGTAGCCCGCCCCACAATACCCTCCTGACGTATACATTATCTAGGGACATGACTACGTAGCCCGCCTCACAATACCCTCCTGACGTATACATTATCTAGGGACATGACTACGTAGCCCGCCCCACAATACCCTCCTGACGTATACATTATCTAGGGACATGACTACGTAGCCCGCCTCACAATACCCTCCTGACGTATACATTATCTAGGGACATGACTACGTAGCTCGGCTCACAATACCCTCCTGACGTATACATTATCTAGGGACATGACTACGTAGCTCGGCTCACAATACCCTCCTGACGTATACATTATCTAGGGACATGACTACGTAGCCCGCCCCACAATACCCTCCTGACGTATACATTATCTAGGGACATGACTACGTAGCCCATCTTACGATACCCTCCTGACGTATACATTATCTAGGGACATGACTACGTAGCCCGCCCCACAATACCCTCCTGACGTATACATTATCTAGGGACATGACTACGTAGCCCACCTCACAATACCCTCCTGACGTATACATTATCTAGGGACATGACTACGTAGCCCGCACCACAATACCCTCCTGACGTATACATTATCTAGGGACATGACTACGTAGCCCACCTCACAATACCCTCCTGACGTATACATTATCTAGGGACATGACTACGTAGCCCACCTCACAATACCCTCCTGACGTATACATTATCTAGGGACATGACTACGTAGCCCGCCCCACAATACCCTCCTGACGTATACATTATCTAGGGACATGACTACGTAGCCCGCCTCACAATACCTTCCTGACGTATACATTATCTAGTGACATGACTACGTAGCCCACCCCACAATACCCTCCTGACGTATACATTATCTAGGGACATGACTACGTAGCCCGCCCCACAATACCCTCCTGACGTATACATTATCTAGGGACATGGCTACGTAGCTAGGCTCACAATACCCTCCTGACGTATACATTATCTAGGGACATGACTACGTAGCCCGCCCCACAATACCCTCCTGACGTATACATTATCTAGGGACATGACTACGTAGCCCGCCCCACAATACCCTCCTGACGTATACATTATCTAGGGACATGACTACGTAGCCCGCCCCACAATACCCTCCTGACGTATACATTATCTAGGGACATGACTACGTAGCCCGCCCCATAATACCCTCCTGACGTATACATTATCTAGGGACATGACTACGTAGCCCGCCCCACAATACCCTCCTGACGTATACATTATCTAGGGACATGACTACGTAGCCCGCTCCACAATACCCTCCTGACGTATACATTATCTAGGGACATGACTACGTAGCCCGCCTCACAATATCCTCCTGACGTATACATTATCTAGGGACATGACTACGTAGCCCGCCCCACAATACCCTCCTGACGTATACATTATCTAGGGACATGACTATGTAGCCCATCTTACGATACCCTCCTGACGTATACATTATCTAGGGACATGACTACGTAGCCCGCCCCACAATACCCTCCTGACGTATACATTATCTAGGGACATGACTACGTAGCCCGCCCCACAATACCCTCCTGACGTATACATTATCTAGGGACATGACTACGTAGCCCGCCCCACAATACCCTCCTGACGTATACATTATCTAGGGACATGACTACGTAACCCGCCCCACAATACCCTCCTGACGTATAGATTATCTAGGGACATGACTACGTAGCCCGCCCCACAATACCCTCCTGACGTATACATTATCTAGGGACATGACTACGTAGCCCGCCCCACAATACCCTCCTGACGTATACATTATCTAGGGACATGACTACGTAGCCTCTCCCACAATACCCTCCTGACGTATACATTATCTAGGGACATGACTACGTAGCCCGCCCCACAATACCCTCCTGACGTATACATTATCTAGGGACATGACTACGTAGCTCGCCCCACTATACCCTCCTGACGTATACATTATCTAGGGACATGACTACGTAGCCCATCTTACGATACCCTCCTGACGTATACATTATCTAGGGACGTGACTACGTAGCCCGCCCCACAATACCCTCCTGACGTATACATTATCTAGGGACATGACTACGTAGCTCGCCCCACAATACCCTCCTGACGTATACATTATCTAGGGACATGACTACGTAGCCCGCCCCACAATACCCTCCTGACGTATACATTATCTAGGGACATGACTACGTAGTCCGCCCCACAATACCCTCCTGTGTGTCCTTTCTGAGGAATAGCTATCAATATCGACAACATGTATAGATCTAAGATACTATATTTAATCTCATTTGCTGTTATACGTTATTATTAAACGTTAGCATTAAAATGCAACTACTAAGGTGTTTAAATTGATCGAAGGAAAATAAATGTTCAATAGATTTATTAGGAGTGCAGACTGAAAACCTCGATCTCAATATCTACAGTATGCATACAGTGAGTAAATTGTATCATCTGCTGCAGCAATATAGCTATGTAATTATCTTACCATTTTTCAACATCAAAACAAGTATATTTTCCAGTGTTCATCAAGCAACACTTCGAAGTTGTAAACAGTATTTGCATCGATAATATGTTGTGGTAAGTTATTCCATATCTAACTGTGAAATTCGAAAGTTTACTTTTGACGTCAGATAAACACAGACTTTACGTAAGTCCTCATTGTTTTTAATTATATTGTCCGTGGATTTGGACCTAACCAACATAACTTTCGGTGTAAGTTTTCCCTCTCCAAGGGGGATATATACTCATATAAAGACAAAGTGGACAGCAGTGGATCTGTTTACACAATATATTGTTAGAGTAGCAGAGAACACAGAGGAAGGGTATGTATCTGTTAACACAATATATTGTTATAGTAATGGAGAACACAGAGGAAGGGTATGTATCTGTTAACACAATATATTGTTATAGTAATGGAGAACACAGAGGAAGGGTGTGGATCTGTTAACACAATATATTGTTATAGTAATGGAGAACACAGAGGAAGGGTATGTATCTGTTAACACAATATATTGTTATAGTAATGGAGAACACAGAGGAAGGGTATGGATCTGTTTACACAATATATTGTTATAGTAATGGAGAACACAGAGGAAGGGTATGGATCTGTTTACACAATATATTGTTATAGTAACGGAGAACACAGAGGAAGGGTGTGGATCTGTTTGCTGTATATTGTTATAGTAATGGAGAACACAGAGGAAGGGTATGGATCTGTTTACACAATATATTGTTATAGTAACGGAGAACACAGAGGAAGGGTGTGGATCTGTTTGCTGTATATTGTTATAGTAACGGAGAACACAGAGGAAGGGTGTGGATCTGTTTACACAATATATTGTTATAGTAATGGAGAACACAGAGGAAGGGTATGGATCTGTTTACACAATATATTGTTATAGTAATGGAGAACACAGAGGAAGGGTATGGATCTGTTTACACAATATATTGTTATAGTAATGGAGAACACAGAGGAAGGGTATGGATCTGTTTACACAATATATTGTTATAGTAATGGAGAACACAGAGGAAGGGTATGGATCTGTTTACACAATATATTGTTATAGTAATGGAGAACACAGAGGAAGGGTATGGATCTGTTAACACAATATATTGTTAGAGTAGCAGAGAACACAGAGGAAGGGTGCGGATCTGTTTACACAATATATTGTTATAGTAATGGAGAACACAGAGGAAGGGTATGGATCTGTTTACACAATATATTGTTATAGTAATGGAGAACACAGAGGAAGGGTGTGGATCTGTTTACACAATATATTGTTATAGTAATGGAGAACACAGAGGAAGGGTATGGATCTGTTTACACAATATATTGTTATAGTAATGGAGAACACAGAGGAAGGGTATGGATCTGTTTACACAATATATTGTTATAGTAATGGAGAACACAGAGGAAGGGTATGGATCTGTTAACACAATATATTGTTATAGTAATGGAGAACACAGAGGAAGGGTATGGATCTGTTTACACAATATATTGTTAGAGTAGCAGAGAACACAGAGGAAGGGTGTGGATCTGTTTACACAATATATTGTTATAGTAATGGAGAACACAGAGGAAGGGTATGTATCTGTTAACACAATATATTGTTATAGTAATGGAGAACACAGATGAAGGGTATGGATCTGTTAACACAATATATTGTTATAGTAACGGAGAACACAGAGGAAGGGTGTGGATCTGTTTACACAATATGTTGTTATAGTAATGGAGAACACAGAGGAAGGGTATGGATCTGTTTACACAATATGTTGTTATAGTAATGGAGAACACAGAGGAAGGGTATGTATCTGTTAACACAATATATTGTTATAGTAATGGAGAACACAGATGAAGGGTATGGATCTGTTAACACAATATATTGTTATAGTAATGGAGAACACAGATGAAGGGTATGGATCTGTTAACACAATATATTGTTATAGTAATGGAGAACACAGAGGAAGGGTATGAATCTGTTAACACAATATATTGTTATAGTAATGGAGAACACAGAGGAAGGGTATGGATCTGTTAACACAATATATTGTTATAGTAATGGAGAACACAGAGGAAGGGTATGGATCTGTTAACACAATATATTGTTATAGTAATGGAGAACACAGAGGAAGGGTATGGATCTGTTAACACAATATGTTGTTATAGTAATGGAGAACACAGAGGAAGGGTATGGATCTGTTAACACAATATATTGTTATAGTAACGGAGAACACAGAGGAAGGGTGTGAATATGTTAACACAATATATTGTTATAGTAATGGAGAACACAGAGGAAGGGTATGGATCTGTTAACACAATATATTGTTAGAGTAGCAGAGAACACAGAGGAAGGGTATGGATCTGTTTACACAATATATTGTTATAGTAATGGAGAACACAGAGGAAGGGTATGGATCTGTTAACACAATATATTGTTATAGTAATGGAGAACACAGAGGAAGGGTATGGATCTGTTTACACAATATATTGTTAGAGTAGCAGTGAACACAGAGGAAGGGTATGGATCTGTTTACACAATATGTTGTTATAGTAATGGAGAACACAGAGGAAGGGTATGGATCTGTTTACACAATATGTTGTTATAGTAATGGAGAACACAGAGGAAGGGTGCGGATCTGTTAACACAATATATTGTTATAGTAATGGAGAACACAGAGGAAGGGTATGGATCTGTTTACACAATATATTGTTATAGTAATGGAGAACACAGAGGAAGGGTATGGATCTGTTAACACAATATATTGTTATAGTAATGGAGAACACAGAGGAAGGGTGTGGATCTGTTAACACAATATATTGTTATAGTAATGGAGAACACAGAGGAAGGGTATGGATCTGTTTACACAATATATTGTTATAGTAATGGAGAACACAGAGGAAGGGTGTGGATCTGTTAACACAATATATTGTTATAGTAATGGAGAACACAGAGGAAGGGTGTGGATCTGTTAACACAATATATTGTTATAGTAATGGAGAACACAGAGGAAGGGTGTGGATCTGTTAACACAATATATTGTTATAGTAATGGAGAACACAGAGGAAGGGTGTGGATCTGTTTACACAATATATTGTTATAGTAATGGAGAACACAGAGGAAGGGTATGGATCTGTTTACACAATATGTTGTTATAGTAATGGAGAACACAGAGGAAGGGTATGGATCTGTTTACACAATATATTGTTATAGTAATGGAGAACACAGAGGAAGGGTGTGGATCTGTTAACACAATATATTGTTATAGTAATGGAGAACACAGAGGAAGGGTGTGGATCTGTTAACACAATATATTGTTATAGTAATGGAGAACACAGAGGAAGGGTGTGGATCTGTTAACACAATATATTGTTATAGTAACGGAGAACACAGAGGAAGGGTATGGATCTGTTTACACAATATATTGTTATAGTAACGGAGAACACAGAGGAAGGGTGTGGATCTGTTTGCTGTATATTGTTATAATAATGGAGAACACAGAGGAAGGGTATGGATCTGTTTACACAATATATTGTTATAGTAATGGAGAACACAGAGGAAGGGTATGGATCTGTTAACACAATATATTGTTATAGTAATGGAGAACACAGAGGAAGGGTGTGGATCTGTTAACACAATATATTGTTATAGTAACGGAGAACACAGAGAAAGGGTATGGATCTGTTTACACAATATATTGTTATAGTAACGGAGAACACAGAGGAAGGGTGTGGATCTGTTTGCTGTATATTGTTATAGTAATGGAGAACACAGAGGAAGGGTATGGATCTGTTTACACAATATGTTGTTATAGTAATGGAGAACACAGAGGAAGGGTATGGATCTGTTTACACAATATATTGTTATAGTAACGGAGAACACAGAGGAAGGGTATGGATCTGTTTACACAATATATTGTTATAGTAATGGAGAACACAGAGGAAGGGTATGGATCTGTTTACACAATATATTGTTATAGTAATGGAGAACACAGAGGAAGGGTATGGATCTGTTTACACAATATATTGTTATAGTAACGGAGAACACAGAGGAAGGGTTATAGTAGGTAGGATCATTCCCTAAATATATAATGTACATACGTAATAATAGACATGTAAGTGTATGAAACAATGACCTATTAACAGTAATCTGTCTAGATGGGAAAAGCACCAATCAATATATATATATATATATATAGTGTAAACTTATATTACATGACGCAGTACTCCGTAGCTCGTAACCGTGTCGTGTTGTAGGTCAGTCTTAACATACACAATTATATTAACTTTACATGCCATGACTATCTATCCCAGTATAAAAGCTAATAGAAACGTTTACTTGACAGTGATATACATATACTAGAAACCAGTGAAATCAATGGAATTTACACGCCAGTGAAATCAATGAAATATACATGGAAGTGAAATTAATGATACATATCCGACAGTAAAATCTATAAATAACCCGACTGCGAATCAATGAAATATTCCCGACTGTGAAATCAATGAAATTTACCCGACAATGAATATATAGAGGATATCTAACAGTGTCTTCAGTAATACCAAATATATTTCACGAGTGGGGCTAATATTTTGATATTTTTCAGGAGTGCGCAGCACGAGTGAAAAATATAAAAATATTAGCCACACGAGTGAAATATATTTGGTTTTACTGAAGACACTGTTAGATATTCTGTTTATTACATTTTTATCGACGAAAAACCTACCCCGTATGCTTACTAGGACTACAGCGATAATTTGTAAACAAAAAAAGTAGTTTCCCCTGTCTAGTTGCTGACATATATGTCGGGCTTTCTGATTGGTCAATTATTTTGGTATTTTCTAATCATTAATTTGATTGGTCAAATCAGCAAAAGTGATGAAAAATATGATATTCTTCACTAGTGAAAAATATCACTTTTATAGAATGAATAATTTTTGATATTTCACTGGTAAAAATGTAATAAAAAGAAATATTCCCGACTGTGAAATCAATGAAATGTACCAGACAGTGAAAACAAAGAAATTTTCCCGACTGTGAAATCTATAAAATTTACCCGACTGCGAAATCTATAAAATATACCCGACTGCGAAATCAATGAAATATTCCCGACTGTGAAATCAATGAAATATACCAATATTAAAATAAATAAAATATACCCGACTGCGAAATCAATGAAATATTCCCGACTGTGAAATCAATAAAATATACCAGACAGTGAAAACAAAGAAATGTACCTAACATTGAAATAGATAAAATATTCCCGACTGTGAAATCAATGAAATATTCCCGACTGTGAAATCAATGAAATATTCCCGACTGTGAAATCTATAAAATTTACCCGACTGCGAAATCAATGAAATATCCCCGACTGTGAAATCAATGAAATATTCCCTACTGTGAAATCAATAAAATATACCAGACAGTGAAACAATGAAATATACCCTACAGTGAAATCAATGAAATATACCCGACTATGAAATCAATGAAATATACCCAACTGTGAAATCAATGAAATTTACCCGACATTGTAATAAATGAAATATACCCTACTATGAAATCAATGAAATATACTCGACAATGAAATCAATGAAATACACCCTACAGTGAAATCAATGAAATCTACCCGGCACTGAAATGATAATGCTTGACTTTATCAACAGTACATCAGATCGATGTTAAGTGAAATAATCAATGTAGGATTTTATGTCTTTGTGGAACCTATTTAAGTAATAGTTAGACACCGAGGACCAAGTCAGTATAATGTCTTTATTAATTCTATCGCTGTTGGTTTTAAATTTTCGGACAAAGTTTCCCAGGTTAGAGAAGATTCCGTGGTTGTAGCAGTCCATTAGCCCATTGATGAGTGTTTACTTTAGAAATTCTGTAGAAATGCCAGTCCATTGGAAAATCCTTTATCTTATTACTATACTAACGCTCCACACAAAGCTGGTCCCGGTGACACTGTTTAACAGGCGATGTTTAATATCCGACCCAGCCGACCATACATCCCCATATACTATGTACGTACCTTACCACCATTGACACATGCATATATATTAAACCCGGGATTAATTTTTCAATTATGTATGTGTTTGTTGACGGAGTTTACATTGATAACTGTGTATACCGTCTGAATGGGTTTTATGATGCCAGAGATCTACCCGGTCTTGAGATTGTACTTTTTACCTACGTCATAAATTGTACTAAGTGTACAATAAATATCCACTCGCACACAGCACAAGTGGCCATAAAAGGGCCCTGTCGGAGCCGAAATAAGATTTGACAAAGTCAATATTTTGTCTTTAGTGACAAAAACATGTGTATTAATTGATCAGAATGTATTTGACTAGTTCCTGTTTTTTATTTCAATTTTCATTAGATAATGTAAGAAACTATAGACATGTTCTAACCGTACATATTTAACCAGAACCACAGGGGATTGGTACAAATTCCCCGCGGCCAATACTTTACACGTAATGATGGTTATGAATGCACAAATGGAACTTGTGTTGGGTATTAGTGCTCAGTCCCTATGCCTAGAATGAGTTGTGTTATGTGTCTGTATACCGCTCGGCTAGAGAGATCTTCTCTTTAGCTCGATCGGTTGAGCGTAAGACTAGTAAGCCAGAGGTCCCGGGTTCGATCCCTAGCGGAGGCAGTGATTTAAATTTAATTGATTCTGCCGCGCTGTGTTACACGTCCATAAAAACTGTAGGTATGGTGTGTTGTGTTACACGTCCATAAAAACTGTAGGTATGGTGTGTTGTGTTACACGTCCATAAAAAACCGTAAGTAGATGTGTGAGACCCCGCCTCAAAATGAAAGTCCGGTGTCATGAGTGACGTAAGTTCAGTGTCCGAAGTAACATAAGTTTAGTGTCCGGGGTAACGTATGTTTAGTGTCCGGAGTAACGTAAGTTCAGAGTCCGGAGTAACGTAAGTTTAGTGTCCGGAGTAACGTATGTTTAGTGTTCGGAGTAACGTAAGTTTAGTGTCCGGAGTAACGTAAGTTTAGTGTCCGGAGTAACGTAAGTTCAGTGTCCGGAGTAACATAAGTTTAGTGTCCGGAGTAACATAAGTTTCGTGTCCGGAGTAACGTAAGTTTAGTGTCCGGAGTAACGTATGTTCAGTGTCCGGAGTAACGTAACTTCAGTGTCCGGAGTAACGTAAGTTTAGTGTCCGGAGTAACGTAAGTTCAGTGTTCGGAGTAACGTAAGTTTAGAGTCCGGAGTAACGTAAGTTCAGTGTCCGGAGTAACGTCAATTTAGTGTCCGGAGTAACGTATGTTCAGTGTCCGAAGTTACGTAAGTTTATTGTCCGGAGTAACGTAAGTTCAGTGTCCGGAGTAAGGTAAGTTTAGTGTCCGGAGTAACGTATGTTTAGTGTCCGGAGTAAGGTAAGTTTAGTGTCCGGAGTAATGTATGTTTAGTGTCCGGAGTAACGTAAGTTCAGTGTTCGGAGTAAGTTAAGTTTAGTGTCCGTAGTAACGTATGTTTAGTGTCCGTATTAACGTATGTTTAGTGTCCGGAGTAACGTAAGTTCAGTGTCCGGAGTAACGTAAGTTTAGTGTCCGGAGTAACGTAAGTTTAGTGTCCGGAGTAACGTATGTTTAGTGTCCGGAGTAACGTAAGTTCAGTGTTCGGAGTAACTTAAGTTTAGTGTCCGGAGTAACGTAATTTTAGTGTCCGTAGTAACGTAAGTCTAGAGTCCGGAGTAATGTAAGTTTCGTGTCCGGAGTAACGTAAGTCTAGAGTCCGGAGTAATGTAAGTTTCGTGTCCGGAGTAACGTAAGTTTAGTGTCCGGAGTAACGTAAGTTTAGTGTCCGGAGTAACGTAAGTTTAGAGTCCGGAGTAACGTATGTTTAGTGCCCGGAGTAACGTAAGTTTAGTGTCCGGAGTAACGTATGTTTAGTGTCCGGAGTAACGTAAGTTCAGTGTCCGGAGTAACGTTTGTGTAGTGTCCGGAGTAACGTAAGATCATTGTCCGGAGTAACGTAAGTTCAGAGTCCGGAGTAACGTAAGTTTAGAGTCCGGAGTAACGTAAGTTCAGTGTCCGGAGTAACGTAAGTTCAGTGTCCGGAGTAACGTAAGTTTAGTGTCCGGAGTAACGTAAGTTTAGTGTCCGGAGTAACGTATGTTCAGTGTCCGTAGTAACGTAAGTTCAGTGTCCGGAGTAACGTAAGTTTAGAGTCCGGAGTAACGTAAGTTTAGAGTCCGGAGTAACGGTAGTTTAGTGTCCGGAGAAACGTAAGTTTAGTGTCCGGAGTAACGTAAGTTTAGTGTCCGGAGTAACGTATGTTCAGTGTCCGTAGTAACGTAAGTTCACTGTCCGGAGTAACGTAAGTTCAGTGTCCGGAGTAACGGTAGTTTAGTGTCCGGAGTAACGTAAGTTTAGTGTCTGGAGTAACGTAAGTTTAGAGTCCGGAGTAACGTAAGTTTAGTGTCCGGAGTAACGTAAGTTCAGTGTCCGGAGTAACGTAAGTTTAGTGTTCGGAGTAACGTATGTTCAGTGTCCGGAGTAACGTATGTTCAGTGTCCGGAGTAACGTATGTAGTGTAAGGACGTCTGCCACGCGAGTTATCCCATTACTGGTACATTGTCCTTTAGAACCTGCTCACACAGCCGACAGGCCTAATTCTCAGCCGATTGCTCACGCCTTCTGTCAACACTACCTGATCATAAACCTCCTAAGTCTCCAAAACACTCACCTTTAAGTGGTATTTAAATCTAAAAACATTTAAAGTACACTTATGAATAAGTTTTAATTTCAGGTCAAGCGGTGGCACATTGAATCAATATTTAAATGGTTTTTCGTGAATGGTAGATCAATATCAGTCATGGGTGAGAGAGGCCGGTAGACAGAGGACACGGTTCTACTGGAGGACAGCACTGATAGAGAGGTCGGTAGACAGAGGACACGGTTCTACTGGAGGACAACACTAATAGAGAGGCCGGTAGACAGAGGACAAGGTTCTACTGGAGGACAGCACTAATAGAGAGGCCGGTAGACAAAGGACACGGTTCTACTGGAGGACAGCACTAATAGAGAGGCCGGTAGACAGAGGACACGGTTCTACTGGAGGACAGCACTAATAGAAAGGCCGGTAGACAGAGGACACGGTTCTACTGGAGGACAACACTAATAGAGAGGCCGGTAGCCTAGACAGAGGACACGGTTCTACTGGAGGACAACACTAATAGAGAGGCCGGTAGACAGAGGACACGGTTCTACTGGAGGAAAACACTAATAGAGAGGCCGGTAGACAGAGGACACGGTTCTACTGGAGGACAGCACTAATAGAGAGGCCGTAGACAGAGGACACGGTTCTACTGGAGGACAGCACTAATAGAGAGGCCGGTAGACAGGACACGGTTCTACTGGAGGAAAACACTAATAGAGAGGCCGGTAGACAGAGGACACGGTTCTACTGGAGGACAGCACTGATAGAGAGGTCGGTAGACAGAGGACACGGTTCTACTGGAGGAAAACACTAATAGAGAGGCCGGTAGACAGAGGACACGGTTCTACTGGATGACAGCAGTAATAGAGAGGCCGGTAGACAGAGGACACGGTTCTACTGGAGGACAGCACTATAGAGAGGCCGGTAGACAGAGGACACGGTTCTACTGGAGGACAGCACTAATAGAGAGGCCGGTAGACAGAGGACACGGTTCTACTGGAGGACAGCACTAATAGAGAGCCGGTAGACAGAGGACACGGTTCTACTGGAGGACAACACTAATAGAGAGGCCGGTAGACAGAGGACACGGTTCTACTGGAGGACAGCACTAATAGAGAGGCCGGTAGACAGAGGACACGGTTCTACTGGAGGACAGCACTAATAGAGAGGCCGGTAGACAGAGGACACGGTTCTACTGGAGGACAGCACTAATAGAGAGGCCGGTGACGAGGACACGGTTCTACTGGAGGACAGCACTAATAGAGAGGCCGGTAGACAGAGGACACGGTTCTACTGGAGGACAGCACTAATAGAGAGGCCGATAGACAGAGGACACGGTTCTACTGGAGGACAACACTAATAGAGAGGCCGGTAGACAAAGGACAAGGTTCTACTGGAGGACAGCACTAATAGAGAGGCCGGTAGACAGAGGACACGGTTCTACTGGAGGACAGCACTAATAGAGAGGCCGGTAGACAGAGGACACGGTTCTACTGGAGGACAACACTAATAGAGAGGCCGGTAGCCTAGACAGAGGACACGGTTCTACTGGAGGACAACACTAATAGAGAGGCCGGTAGACAGAGGACACGGTTCTACTGGAGGACAACACTAATAGAGAGGCCGGTAGACAGAGGACACGGTTCTACTGGAGGACAACACTAATAGAGAGGCCGGTAGACAGAGGACACGGGTCTACTGGAGGACAGCACTAATAGAGAGGCCGTTAGACAGAGGACATGGTACTACTGGAGGACAGCACTAATAGAGAGGCCGGTAGACAGAGGACACGGTTCTACTGGAGGACAGCACTAATAGAGAGGCCGGTAGACAGAGGACACGGTTCTACTGGAGGACAACACTAATAGAGAGGCCGGTAGACAGAGGACACGGTTCTACTGGAGGACAGCGCTAATAGAGAGGCCGGTAGACAGAGGACACGGTTCTACTGGAGGACAGCACTGATAGAGAGGTCGGTAGACAGAGGACACGGTTCTACTGGAGGAAAACACTAATAGAGAGGCCGGTAGACAGAGGACACGGTTCTACTGGATGACAGCAGTAATAGAGAGGCCGGTAGACAGAGGACACGGTTCTACTGGAGGACAGCACTAATAGAGAGGCCGGTAGACAGAGGACACGGTTCTACTGGAGGACAGCACTAATAGGGAGGCCGGTAGACAGAGGACACGGTTCTACTGGAGGACAGCACTAATAGAGAGGCCGGTAGACAGAGGACACGGTTCTACTGGAGGACAACACTAATAGAGAGGCCGGTAGACAGAGGACACGGTTCTACTGGAGGACAGCACTAATAGAGAGGCCGGTAGACAGAGGACACGGTTCTACTGGAGGAAAACACTAATAGAGAGGCCGGTAGACAGAGGACACGGTTCTACTGGAGGACAGCACTAATAGAGAAGCCGGTAGACAGAGGACACGGTTCTACTGGAGGACAGCACTAATAGAGAGACCGGTAGACAGGACACGGTTCTACTGGAGGACAGCACTAATAGAGAGGCCGGTAGACAGAGGACACGGTTCTACTGGAGGACAACACTAATAGAGAGGCCGGTAGACAGAGGACACGGGTCTACTGGAGGACAGCACTAATAGAGAGGCCGTTAGACAGAGGACATGGTACTACTGGAGGACAGCACTAATAGAGAGGCCGGTAGACAGAGGACACGGTTCTACTGGAGGACAGCACTAATAGAGAGGCCGGTAGACAGAGGACACGGTTCTACTGGAGGACAACACTAATAGAGAGGCCGGTAGACAGAGGACACGGTTCTACTGGAGGACAGCACTAATAGAGAGGCCGGTAGACAGAGGACACGGTTCTACTGGAGGACAGCACTGATAGAGAGGTCGGTAGACAGAGGACACGGTTCTACTGGAGGACAACACTAATAGAGAGGCCGGTAGACAGAGGACACGGTTCTACTGGATGACAGCACTAATAGAGAGGCCGGTAGACAGAGGACACGGTTCTACTGGAGGACAGCACTAATAGAGAGGCCGGTAGACAGAGGACACGGTTCTACTGGAGGACAGCACTAATAGAGAGGCCGGTAGACAGAGGACACGGTTCTACTGGAGGACAGCACTAATAGAGAGGCCGGTAGACAGAGGACACGGTTCTACTGGAGGACAACACTAATAGAGAGGCCGGTAGACAGAGGACACGGTTCTACTGGAGGACAGCACTAATAGAGAGGCCGGTAGACAGAGGACACGGTTCTACTGGAGGACAACACTAATAGAGAGGCCGGTAGACAGGACACGGTTCTACTGGAGGAAAACACTAATAGAGAGGCCGGTAGACAGAGGACACGGTTCTACTGGAGGACAGCACTAATAGAGAAGCCGGTAGACAGAGGACACGGTTCTACTGGAGGACAGCACTAATAGAGAGACCGGTAGACAGGACACGGTTCTACTGGAGGACAGCACTAATAGAGAGGCCGGTAGACAGAGGACACGGTTCTACTGGAGGACAGCACTAATACAGAGGCCGTTAGACAGGACACGGTTCTACTGGAGGACAACACTAATAGAGAGGCCGGTAGACGTGGACACGGTTCTACTGGAGGACAGCACTAATAGAGAAGCCGGTAGACAGAGGACACGGTTCTACTGGAGGACAGCACTAATAGAGAGGCCGGTAGACAGAGGACACGGTTCTACTGGAGGACAGCACTAATAGAGAGGCCGGTAGACAGAGGACACGGTTCTACTGGAGGACAGCACTAATAGAGAGGCCGGTAGACAGAGGACACGGTTCTACTGGAGGACAGCACTAATAGAGAGGCCGGTAGACAGAGGACACGGTTCTACTGGAGGACAACACTAATAGAGAGGTCGGTAGACAGAGGACACGGTTCTACTGGAGGACAGCACTAATAGAGAGGCCGGTAGACAGAGGACACGGTTCTACTGGAGGACAGCACTAATAGAGAGGCCGGTAGACAGAGGACACGGTTCTACTGGAGGACAACACTAATAGAGAGGCCGGTAGACAGAGGACACGGTTCTACTGGAGGACAGCACTAATAGAGAGGCCGGTAAACAGAGGACACGGTTCTACTGGAGGACAGCACTAATAGAGAGGCCGGTAGACAGAGGACACGGTTCTACTGGAGGACAACACTAATAGAGAGGCCGGTAGCCTAGACAGAGGACACGGTTCTACTGGAGGACAACACTAATAGAGAGGCCGGTAGACAGAGGACACGGTTCTACTGGATGACAGCAGTAATAGAGAGGCCGGTAGACAGAGGACACGGTTCTACTGGAGGACAACACTAATAGAGAGGCCGGTAGACAGAGGACACGGTTCTACTGGAGGACAGCACTAATAGGGAGGCCGGTAGACAGAGGACACGGTTCTACTGGAGGACAGCACTAATAGAGAGGCCGTTAGACAGAGGACACGGTTCTACTGGAGGACAACACTAATAGAGAGGCCGGTAGACAGAGGACACGGTTCTACTGGAGGACAGCACTAATAGAGAGGCCGGTAGACAGAGGACACGGTTATACTGGAGGACAGCACTAATAGAGAGGCCGGTAGACAGGACACGGTTCTACTGGAGGAAAACACTAATAGAGAGGCCGGTAGACAGAGGACACGGTTCTACTGGAGGACAGCACTAATAGAGAGGCCGGTAGACAGAGGACACGGTTCTACTGGAGGACAGCACTAATAGAGAGACCGGTAGACAGGACACGGTTCTACTGGAGGACAGCACTAATAGAGAGGCCGGTAGACAGAGGACACGGTTCTACTGGAGGACAGCACTAATACAGAGGCCGTTAAACAGGACACGGTTCTACCGGAGGAAAACACTAATAGAGAGGCCGGTAGACGTGGACACGGTTCTACTGGAGGACAGCACTAATAGAGAAGCCGGTAGACAGAGGACACGGTTCTACTGGAGGACAGCACTAATAGAGAGGCCGGTAGACAGAGGACACGGTTCTACTGGAGGACAGCACTAATAGAGAGGCCGGTAGACAGAGGACACGGTTCTACTGGAGGACAGTACTAATAGAGAGGCCGGTAGACAGAGGACACGGTTCTACTGGAGGACAACACTAATAGAGAGGTCGGTAGACAGAGGACACGGTTCTACTGGAGGACAGCACTAATAGAGAGGCCGGTAGACAGAGGACACGGTTCTACTGGAGGACAGCACTAATAGAGAGGCCGGTAGACAGAGGACACGGTTCTACTGGAGGACAACACTAATAGAGAGGCCGGTAGACAGAGGACACGGTTCTACTGGAGGACAGCACTAATAGAGAGGCCGGTAGACAGAGGACACGGTTCTACTGGAGGACAGCACTAATAGAGAGGCCGGTAGACAGAGGACACGGTTCTACTGGAGGACAACACTAATAGAGAGGCCGGTAGCCTAGACAGAGGACACGGTTCTACTGGAGGACAACACTAATAGAGAGGCCGGTAGACAGAGGACACGGGTCTACTGGAGGACAGCACTAATAGAGAGGCCGGTAGACAGAGGGCACGGTTCTACTGGAGGACAGCACTAATAGAGAGGCCGGTAGACAGAGGACACGGTTCTACTGGAGGACAGCACTAATAGAGAGGCCGGTAGACAGAGGACACGGTTCTACTGGAGGACAACACTAATAGAGAGGCCGGTAGACAGAGGACACGGTTCTACTGGAGGACAACACTAATAGAGAGGCCGGTAGACAGAGGACACGGTTCTACTGGAGGACAGCACTAATAGAGAGGCCCGTAGACAGAGGACACGGTTCTAATGGAGGACAACACTAATAGAGAGGCCGGTAGACAGAGGGCACGGTTCTACTGGAGGACAGCACTAATAGAGAGGCCCGTAGACAGAGGACACGGTTCTAATGGAGGACAACACTAATAGAGAGGCCGGTAGACAAAGGACAAGGTTTTACTGGAGGACAGCACTAATAGAGAGGCCGGTAGACAGAGGACACGGTTCTACTGGAGGACAGCACTAATAGAGAGGCCGGTAGACAGAGGACACGGTTCTACTGGAGAACAACACTAATAGAGAGGCCGGTAGACAGAGGACACGGTTCTACTGGAGGACAACACTAATAGAGAGGCCGGTAGACAGAGGACACGGTTCTACTGGAGGACAACACTAATAGAGAGGCCGGTAGACAGAGGACACGGTTCTACTGGAGGACAGCACTAATAGAGAGGCCCGTAGACAGAGGACACGGTTCTAATGGAGGACAACACTAATAGAGAGGCCGGTAGACAGAGGACACGGTTCTACTGGAGGACAACACTAATAGAGAGGCCGGTAGACAGAGGACACGGTTCTACTGGAGGACAACACTAATAGAGAGGCCGGTAGACAGAGGACACGGTTCTACTGGAGGACAGCACTAATACAGAGGCCGGTAGACAGGACACGGTTCTACTGGAGGAAAACACTAATAGAGAGGCCGGTAGACAGAGGACACGGTTCTACTGGAGGACAGCACTAATAGAGAGGCCGGTAGACAGAGGGCACGGTTCTACTGGAGGACAGCACTAATAGAGAGGCCGGTAGACAGAGGACACGGTTCTACTGGAGGACAGCACTAATAGAGAGGCCGGTAGACAGAGGACACGGTTCTACTGGAGGACAACACTAATAGAGAGGCCGGTAGACAGAGGACACGGTTCTACTGGAGGACAACACTAATAGAGAGGCCGGTAGACAGAGGACACGGTTCTACTGGAGGACAGCAGTAATAGAGAGGCCGGTAGACAGAGGGCACGGTTCTACTGGAGGACAGCACTAATAGAGAGGCCGGTAGACAGAGGACACGGTTCTACTGGAGGACAGCACTAATAGAGAGGCCGTTAGACAGAGGACATGGTACTACTGGAGGACAGCACTAATAGAGAGGCCGGTAGACAGAGGACACGGTTCTACTGGAGGACAGCACTAATAGAGAGGCCGGTAGACAGAGGACACGGTTCTACTGGAGGACAACACTAATAGAGAGGCCGGTAGACAGAGGACACGGTTCTACTGGAGGACAGCACTGATAGAGAGGTCGGTAGACAGAGGACACGGTTCTACTGGAGGAAAACACTAATAGAGAGGCCGGTAGACAGAGGACACGGTTCTACTGGATGACAGCAGTAATAGAGAGGCCGGTAGACAGAGGACACGGTTCTACTAGAGGACAGCACTAATAGAGAGGCCGGTAGACAGAGGACACGGTTCTACTGGAGGACAGCACTAATAGGGAGGCCGGTAGACAGAGGACACGGTTCTACTGGAGGACAGCACTAATAGAGAGGCCGGTAGACAGAGGACACGGTTCTACTGGAGGACAGCACTAATAGAGAGGCCGGTAGACAGAGGACACGGTTCTACTGGAGGACAGCACTAATAGAGAGGCCGGTAGACAGAGGACACGGTTCTACTGGAGGACAGCACTAATAGAGAGGCCGGTAGACAGGACACGGTTCTACTGGAGGAAAACACTAATAGAGAGGCCGGTAGACAGAGGACACGGTTCTACTGGAGGACAGCACTAATAGAGAAGCCGGTAGACAGAGGACACGGTTCTACTGGAGGAAAACACTAATAGAGAGGCCGGTAGACAGAGGACACGGTTCTACTGGATGACAGCAGTAATAGAGAGGCCGGTAGACAGAGGACACGGTTCTACTGGAGGACAGCACTAATAGAGAGGCCGGTAGACAGAGGACACGGTACTACTGGAGGACAGCACTAATAGAGAGGCCGGTAGACAGAGGACACGGTTCTACTGGAGGACAGCACTAATAGGGAGGCCGGTAGACAGAGGACACGGTTCTACTGGAGGACAGCACTAATAGAGAGGCCGGTAGACAGAGGACACGGTTCTACTGGAGGACAACACTAATAGAGAGGCCGGTATACAGAGGACACGGTTCTACTGGAGGACAGCACTAATAGAGAGGCCGGTAGACAGAGGACACGGTTCTACTGGAGGACAGCACTAATAGAGAGGCCGGTAGACAGGACACGGTTCTACTGGAGGAAAACACTAATAGAGAGGCCGGTAGACGGAGGACACGGTTCTACTGGGGGACAGCACTAATAGAGAAGCCGGTAGACAGAGGACACGGTTCTACTGGAGGACAGCACTAATAGAGAGGCCGGTAGACAGGATACGGTTCTACTGGAAGAAAACACTAATAGAGAGGCCGGTAGACAGAGGACACGGTTCTACTGGAGGACAGCACTAATAGAGAGGCCGTTAGACAGAGGACACGGTTCTACTGGAGGACAGCACTAATAGAGAGGCCGGTAGACAGAGGACACGGTTCTACTGGAGGACAACACTAATAGAGAGGCCGGTAGACAGAGGACACGGTTCTACTGGAGGACAGCACTAATAGAGAGGCCGGTAGACAGAGGGCAGGGTTCTACTGGAGGACAGCACTAATAGAGAGGCCCGTAGACAGAGGACACGGTTCTACTGGAGGACAGCACTAATAGAGAGGCCGGTAGACAGAGGACACGGTTGTACTGGAGGACAACACTAATAGAGAGGCCGGTAGACAGAGGACACGTTTCTACTGGGGGACAGCACTAATAGAGAGGCCGGTAGACAGAGGATACGGTTCTACTAGAGGACAGCACTAATAGAGAGGCCGGTAGACAGAGGACATGGTACTACTGGAGGACAGCACTAATAGAGAGGCCGGTAGACAGAGGACACGGTTCTACTGGAGGACAGCACTAATAGGGAGGCCGGTAGACAGAGGACACGGTTCTACTGGAGGACAGCACTAATAGAGAGGCCGGTAGACAGAGGACACGGTTCTACTGGAGGACAACACTAATAGAGAGGCCGGTAGACAGAGGACACGGTTCTACTGGAGGACAGCACTAATAGAGAGGCCGGTAGACAGAGGACACGGTTCTACTGGAGGACAACACTAATAGGGAGGCCGGTAGACAGAGGACACGGTTCTACTGGAGGACAGCACCAATAGAGAGGCCGGTAGACAGAGGACACGGTTCTACTGGAGGACAGCACTAATAGAGAGGCCGTTAGACAGAGGACATGGTACTACTGGAGGACAGCACTAATAGAGAGGCCGGTAGACAGAGGACACGGTTCTACTGGAGGACAGCACTAATAGAGAGGCCGGTAGACAGAGGACACGGTTCTACTGGAGGACAACACTAATAGAGAGGCCGGTAGACAGAGGACACGGTTCTACTGGAGGACAGCACTAATAGAGAGGCCGGTGGACAGAGGACACGGTTCTACTGGAGGACAGCACTGATAGAGAGGTCGGTAGACAGAGGACACGGTTCTACTGGAGGAAAACACTAATAGAGAGGCCGGTAGACAGAGGACACGGTTCTACTGGATGACAGCAGTAATAGAGAGGCCGGTAGACAGAGGACACGGTTCTACTGGAGGACAGCACTAATAGAGAGGCCGGTAGACAGAGGACATGGTACTACTGGAGGACAGCACTAATAGAGAGGCCGGTAGACAGAGGACACGGTTCTACTGGAGGACAGCACTAATAGGGAGGCCGGTAGACAGAGGACACGGTTCTACTGGAGGACAGCACTAATAGAGAGGCCGGTAGACAGAGGACACGGTTCTACTGGAGGACAACACTAATAGAGAGGCCGGTAGACAGAGGACACGGTTCTACTGGAGGACAGCACTAATAGAGAGGCCGGTAGACAGAGGACACGGTTCTACTGGAGGACAGCACTAATACAGAGGCCGGTAGCCGGACACGGTTCTACTGGAGGAAAACACTAATAGAGAGGCCGGTAGACAGAGGACACGGTTCTACTGGAGGACAGCACTAATAGAGAAGCCGGTAGACAGAGGACACGGTTCTACTGGAGGACAGCACTAATAGAGAGGCCGGTAGACAGAGGACACGGTTCTACTGGAGGACAGCACTAATAGAGTGGCCGGTAGACAGAGGACACGGTTCTACTGGAGGACAGCACTAATAGAGAGGCCGGTAGACAGAGGACACGGTTCTACTGGAGGACAGCACTAATAGAGAGGCCGGTAGACAGAGGACACGGTTCTACTGGAGGACAACACTAATAGAGAGGTCGGTAGACAGAGGACACGGTTCTACTGGAGGACAGCACTAATAGAGAGACCGGTAGACAGGACACGGTTCTACTGGAGGAAAACACTAATAGAGAGGCCGGTAGACAGAGAACACGGTTCTACTGGAGGACAGCACTAATAGAGAGGCCGTTAGACAGAGGACACGGTTCTACTGGAGGACAACACTAATAGAGAGGCCGGTAGACAGAGGACACGGTTCTACTGGAGGACAGCACTAATAGAGAGGCCGGTAGACAGAGGACACGGTTATACTGGAGGACAGCACTAATAGAGAGGCCGGTAGACAGAGGACACGGTTATACTGGAGGACAGAACTAATAGAGAGGCCGGTAGACAGAGGACACGGTTCTACTGGAGGACAGCACTAATAGAGAGGCCGGTAGACAGAGGACACGGTTCTACTGGAGGACAGCACTAAAAGAGAGACCGGTAGACAGAGGACACGGTTCTACTGGAGGACAACACTAATAGAGAGGCCGGTAGACAGAGGACACGGTTCTACTGGAGGACAGCACTAATAGAGAGACCGGTAGACAGAGGACACGGTTCTACTGGAGGACAGCACTAATAGAGAGGCCGGTAGACAGAGGACACGGTTCTACTGGAGGACAGCACTAATAGTGAAGCCGGTAGACAGAGGACACGGTTCTACTGGAGGACAGCACTAATAGAGAGACCGGTAGACAGGACACGGTTCTACTGGAGGAAAACACTAATAGAGAGGCCGGTAGACAGAGGACACGGTTCTACTGGAGGACAGCACTAATAGAGAGGCCGGTAGACAGAGGACACGGTTCTACTGGAGGACAGCACTAATAGAGAGGTCGGTAGACAGAGGACACGGTTCTACTGGAGGAAAACACTAATAGAGAGGCCGGTAGACAGAGGACACGGTTCTACTGGATGACAGCAGTAATAGAGAGGCCGGTAGACAGAGGACACGGTTCTACTGGAGGACAGCACTAATAGAGAGGCCGGTAGACAGAGGACACGGTACTACTGGAGGACAGCACTAATAGAGAGGCCGGTAGACAGAGGACACGGTTCTACTGGAGGACAGCACTAAAAGAGAGGCCGGTAGACAGGACACGGTTCTACTGGAGGAAAACACTAATAGAGAGGCCGGTAGACGGAGGACACGGTTCTACTGGGGGACAGCACTAATAGAGAAGCCGGTAGACAGAGGACACGGTTCTACTGGAGGACAGCACTAATAGAGAGGCCGGTAGACAGGATACGGTTCTACTGGAAGAAAACACTAATAGAGAGGCCGGTAGACAGAGGACACGGTTCTACTGGAGGACAGCACTAATAGAGAGGCCGTTAGACAGAGGACACGGTTCTACTGGAGGACAGCACTAATAGAGAGGCCGGTAGACAGAGGACACGGTTCTACTGGAGGACAACACTAATAGATAGGCCGGTAGACAGAGGACACGGTTCTACTGGAGGACAGCACTAATAGAGAGGCCGGTAGACAGAGGGCAGGGTTCTACTGGAGGACAGCACTAATAGAGAGGCCCGTAGACAGAGGACACGGTTCTACTGGAGGACAGCACTAATAGAGAGGCCGGTAGACAGAGGACACGGTTGTACTGGAGGACAACACTAATAGAGAGGTCGGTAGACAGAGGACACGTTTCTACTGGGGGACAGCACTAATAGAGAGGCCGGTAGACAGAGGATACGGTTCTACTGGAGGACAGCACTAATAGAGAGGCCGGTAGACAGAGGACATGGTACTACTGGAGGACAGCACTAATAGAGAGGCCGGTAGACAGAGGACACGGTTCTACTGGAGGACAGCACTAATAGGGAGGCCGGTAGACAGAGGACACGGTTCTACTGGAGGACAGCACTAATAGAGAGGTCGGTAGACAGAGGACACGGTTCTACTGGAGGACAGCACTAATCGAGAGGCCGGTAGACAGAGGACACGGTTCTACTGGAGGACAGCACTAATAGAGAGGCCGGTAGACAGAGGACACGGTTCTACTGGAGGACAACACTAATAGAGAGGTCGGTAGACAGAGGACACGGTTCTACTGGAGGACAGCACTAATAGAGAGACCGGTAGACAGAGGACACGGTTCTACTGGAGGACAGCACTAATAGAGAGGCCGTTAGACAGAGGACATGGTTCTACTGGAGGACAGCACTAATAGAGAGGCCGTTAGACAGAGGACACGGTTCTACTGGAGGACAACACTAATAGAGAGGCCGGTAGACAGAGGACACGGTTCTACTGGAGGACAGCACTAATAGAGAGGCCGGTAGACAGAGGACACGGTTATACTGGAGGACAGCACTAATAGAGAGGCCGGTAGACAGAGGACACGGTTCTACTGGAGGACAGCACTAATAGAGAGACCGGTAGACAGAGGACACGGTTCTACTGGAGGACAACACTAATAGAGAGGCCGGTAGACAGAGGACACGGTTCTACTGGAGGACAGCACTAATAGAGAGGCCGGTAGACAGAGGACACGGTTCTACTGGAGGACAACACTAATAGAGAGGCCGGTAGACAGAGGACACGGTTATACTGGAGGACAGCACTAATAGAGAGGCCGGTAGACAGAGGACACGGTTATACTGGAGGACAGCACTAATAGAGAGGCCGGTAGACAGAGGACACGGTTCTACTGGAGGACAGCACTAATAGAGAGGCCGGTAGACAGAGGACACGGTTCTACTGGAGGACAGCACTAATAGAGAGACCGGTAGACAGAGGACACGGTTCTACTGGAGGACAGCACTAATAGAGAGGCCGGTAGACAGAGGACACGGTTCTACTGGAGGACAACACTAATAGAGAGGCCGGTAGAGAGAGGACACGGTTCTACTGGAGGACAGCACTAATAGAGAGACCGGTAGACAGAGGACACGGTTCTACTGGAGGACAACACTAATAGAGAGGCCGGTAGACAGAGGACACGGTTCTACTGGAGGACAACACTAATAGAGAGGCCGGTAGACAGAGGACACGGTTCTACTGGAGGACAGCACTAATAGAGAGGCCGGTAGACAGAGGACACGGTTATACTGGAGGACAGCACTAATAGAGAGGCCGGTAGACAGAGGACACGGTTATACTGGAGGACAGCACTAATAGAGAGGCCGGTAGACAGAGGACACGGTTCTACTGGAGGACAGCACTAATAGAGAGGCCGGTAGACAGAGGACACGGTTCTACTGGAGGACAGCACTAATAGAGAGACCGGTAGACAGAGGACACGGTTCTACTGGAGGACAACACTAATAGAGAAGCCGGTAGACAGAGGACACGGTTCTACTGGAGGACAGCACTAATAGAGAGACCGGTAGACAGAGGACACGGTTCTACTGGAGGACAGCACTAATAGAGAGGCCGGTAGACAGAGGACACGGTTCTACTGGAGGACAACACTAATAGAGAGGCCGGTAGAGAGAGGACACGGTTCTACTGGAGGACAGCACTAATAGAGAGACCGGTAGACAGAGGACACGGTTCTACTGGAGGACAACACTAATAGAGAGGCCGGTAGACAGAGGACACGGTTCTACTGGAGGACAACACTAATAGAGAGGCCGGTAGACAGAGGACACGGTTCTACTGGAGGACAGCACTAATAGAGAGGCCGGTAGACAGAGGACACGGTTCTACTGGAGGACAACACTAATAGAGAGGCCGGTAGACAGAGGACACGGTTCTACTGGAGGACAACACTAATAGAGAGACCGGTAGACAGAGGACACGGTTCTACTGGAATACTATGTTAATCAATATGAAAAAAAATACAAAGTCTAACTAATATACAATTGCCTTACAGTGAAAAAGTATGAATTGAAGATTCCGTTATAATGCCAATTTAAATGTTTATAATGAGATATATTATATACTATAAATGAAAAATGGTACAAGGCTGAATTTGCTAAAATAATATAAAAGAATATAAATTAAATAATCGTATTAAAGGAGATCTTAAGTATTTACACTTAATCTAAAAACAAGCACAAATTAAATCAATATGACACAAAATTTTAACAAAATGTTAAAATTTGATCGATCAAAGTTTTTACAGAAAATATGATTCAAAAGTATTCCATGATAGATTTTACAAATGTTTTACAATTCAAGATTCAGTAAGTACATATGTATGCCAAGATGTTGATAATTCAAATATAAAAGCAAAATATGAGTATATTTCTGAAACAGTTTGGCAATCATTAACAGCTAATGATTTTCTGATCACCTAACCTGTGTTCTGATTTACCTATGTTCTGTTTTACCTATGTTCTGATTTACCTGTGTTCTGATTTACCTGTGTTCTGATTTACCTATGTTCTGATTTACCTATGTTCTGATTTACCTATGTTCTGATTTACCTGTGTTCTGATTTACCTATGTTCTGATTTACCTATGTTCTGATTTACCTATGTTCTGATTTACCTGTGTTCTGATTTACCTATGTTCTGATTTACCTATGTTCTGATTTACCTATGTTCTGATTTACCTGTGTTCTGATTTACCTGTGTTCTGATTTACCTATGTTCTGATTTACCTGTGTTCTGATTTACCTATGTTCTGATTTACCTGTGTTCTGATTTACCTGTGTTCTTCCTGTCCTTCACACGCCATACCAGACAGGAGGGGCGTCTGGTTATATTTCCTTGACCACTCGGTTATATTTCCTAACCGCCCGGTTATATTACCCTGACCACCCGGTTATATTTCCTGACCACCCGGTTATATTTCCTTGACCACCCGTTTATATTCCCTTGACCACCCGGTTATATTTCCTGACCACCCGGTTATATTTCCTTGACCACCCGGTTATATACCCTGACCACCCGGTTATATTTCCTGACCACCCGGTTATATTTCCTTGACCACCCGGTTATATTTCCTGACCACCCGGTTATATTTCCTTGACCACCCGGTTATATTTCCTGACCACCCGGTTATATTTCCTTGACCACCCGGTTATATTTCCTAACCACCCGGTTATATTACCCTGACCACCCGGTTATATTTCCTGACCACCCGGTTATATTTCCTTGACCACCCGTTTATATTCCCTTGACCACCCGGTTATATTTCCCTGACCACCCGGTTATATTACCCGACCACCCGGTCATATTTCCTTGACCACCCGGTTATATTTCCTGACCACCCGGTTATATTTCCTTGACCACCCGGTTATATTTCCCTGACCACCCGGTTATATTTCCTGACCACCCGGTTATATTTCCTGACCACCCGGTTATATTTCCTTGACCACCCGGTTATATTTCCTGACCAACCGGTTATATTTCCTTGACCACCCGGTTATATTTCCCTGACCACCCGGTTATATTTCCTGACCACCCGGTTATATTTCCTTGACCACCCGGTTATATTTCCTGACCACCCGGTTATATTTCCTGACCACCAGGCTATATACCCTGACCACCCGGTTATATTTCCCTGACCACCCGGTTATATACCCTGACCACCCAGTTATATTTCCTTGACTACCCGGTTATATTTCCTGACCACCCGGTTATATTTCCTGACCACCCGGTTATATATATACCCTGACCACCCGGTTATATACCCTGACCACCCGGTTATATACCCTGACCACCCGGTTATATTTCCTGACCATCCGGTTATATACCCTGACCACCCGATTATATTTCCCTGACCACCCGGTTATATTTCCTGACCACCCGGTTATATTTCCTGACCACCCGGTTATATTTCCTGACCATCCGGTTATATTTCCTGACCACCCGGTTATATACCCTGACCACCCGATTATATTTCCCTGACCACCCGGTTATATTTCCCTGACCACCCGGTTATATTTCCTGACCACCCGGTTATATACCCTGACCACCCGATTATATTTCCCTGACCACCCGGTTATATTTCCTGACCACCCGGTTATATTTCCTTGACTACCCGGTTATATTACCCTGACCACCCGGTTATATTTCCTGACCATCCGGTTATATTTCCTGACCACCCGGTTATATTTCCTTACCACCCGGTTATATTACCTGACCACCCGGTTATATTTCCTGACCACCCGGTTATATTTCCCTGACCACCCGGTTATATTTCCTGACCACCCGGTTATATACCCTGACCACCCGGTTATATTTACTGACTACCCGGTTATATTTCCTGACCACCCGGTTATATACCCTGACCACCCGGTTATATTTCCTGACCACCCGGTTATATACCCTGACCACCCGGTTATATTACCTGACCACCCGGTTATATACCCTGACCACCCGGTTATATTTCCCTGACCACCCGGTTATATTTCCCTGACCACCCGGTTATATTACCTGACCACCCGGTTATATTTCCTGACCACCCGGTTATATTTCCTGACCACTCGGTTATATTTACTGACTACCCGGTTATATTTCCTAACCACCCGGTTATATACCCTGACCACCCGGTTATATTTCCTGACCACACGGTTATATTTCCTGACCACCCGGTTATATTACCTGACCACCCGGTTATATACCCTGATCACCCGGTTATATTTCCTGACCACCCGGTTATATTCCCCTGACCACCCGGTTATATTTCCTGACCACCCGGTTATATTTCCTGACCACCCGGTTATATACCCTGACCACCCGGTTATATTTCCCTGACCACCCGGTTATATACCCTGATCACCCGGTTATATTTCCTGACCACCCGGTTATATACCCTGACCACCCGGTTATATTTACTGACTACCCGGTTATATTTCCTGACCACCCGGTTATATACCCTGACCACCCGGTTATATTTCCTGACCACCCGGTTATATACCCTGACCAACCGGTTATATACCCTGACCACCCGGTTATATACCCTGACCACCCGGTTATATACCCTGACCACCCGGTTATATACCCTGACCACCCGGTTATATTACCTGACCACCCGGTTATATTTCCTGACCACCCGGTTATATTTCCTGACCACCCGGTTATATTTCCTGACCACTCGGTTATATTTACTGACTACCCGGTTATATTTCCTAACCACCCGGTTATATACCCTGACCACCCGGTTATATTTCCTGACCACACGGTTATATTTCCTGACCACCCGGTTATATTACCTGACCACCCGGTTATATACCCTGATCACCCGGTTATATTTCCTGACCACCCGGTTATATTTCCCTGACCACCCGGTTATATTTCCTGACCACCCGGTTATATTTCCTGACCACCCGGTTATATACCCTGACCACCCGGTTATATTTCCCTGACCACCCGGTTATATACCCTGATCACCCGGTTATATTTCCTGACTACCCGGTTATATACCCTGACCACCCGGTTATATTTACTGACTACCCGGTTATATTTCCTGACCACCCGGTTATATACCCTGACCACCCGGTTATATTTCCTGACCACCCGGTTATATACCCTGACCAACCGGTTATATACCCTGACCACCCGGTTATATTTCCCTGACCATCCGGTTATATACCCTGACCACCCGGTTATATACCCTGACCACCCGGTTATATTTCCCTGACCACCCGGTTATATTTCCCTGACCACCCGGTTATATTACCTGACCACCCGGTTATATTTCCTAACCACCCGGTTATATTTCCTGACCACCCGGTTATATTTCCTGACCACTCGGTTATATTTACTGACTACCCAGTTATATTTCCTAACCACCCGGTTATATACCCTGACCACCCGGTTATATTTCCTGACCACACGGTTATATTTCCTGACCACCCGGTTATATTACCTGACCACCCGGTTATATTTCCTGACCACCCGGTTATATTTCCTGACCACCCGGTTATATTTCCTGACCACCCGGTTATATTACCCTGACCACCCGGTTATATTTCCTGACCACCCGGTTATATTTCCCTGACCACCCGGTTATATACCCTGACCACCCGGTTATATTTCCCTGACCACCCGGTTATATTTCCCTGACTACCCGGTTATATTACCTGACCACCCGGTTATATACCCTGACCACCCGGTTATATACCCTGACCACCCGGTTATATTTCCTGACCAACCGGTTATATTTCCTGACCACACGGTTATATACCCTGACCACCCGGTTATATTTCCTGACCATCCGGTTATATTTCCTGACCACCCGGTTATATACCCTGACCACCCGGTTATATTACCTGACCACCCGGTTATATTTCCCTGACCACCCGGTTATATTTCCTGACCATCCGGTTATATTACCTAACCACCCGGTTATATTTTCTGACCACCCGGTTATATTTCCTGACCACCCGGTTATATTTCCCTGACCACCCGGTTATATTTCCCTGACCACCCGGTTATATTTCCCTGACCACCCGGTTATATTTCCCTGACCACCCGGTTATATTTCCCTGACCACCCGGTGATATTTCCCTGACCACCCGGTTATATACCCTGACCACCCGGTTATATTTCCCTGACCACCCGGTTATATTTCCCTGGCCACCCGGTTATATTTCCCTGACCACCAGACTATATACCCTGACACCCGGTTATATTTCCCTGACCACCCGGTTATATTTCCCTGACCACCAGACTATATACCCTGACCACCCGGTTATATTACCTGACCACCAGGTGATATTTCCTGACCACCCGGTTATATTTCCTGACCACCCGGTTATATACCCTGACCACCCGGTTATATTTCCCTGACCACCCGGTTATATTTCCTGACCACCCGGTTATATTTCCCTGACTACCAGACTATATACCTTGACCACCCGGTTATAAACAATACCACACAGACAATACCACACAGACAATACAACACAGACAATACCACACAGACAATACCACACAGACAATACAACACAGACCCATAAAACACAAACAATACAATATAAACAATACCACACAGACAATACAACACAGACAATACCACACAGACAATACAACACAAACCCATAAAACACAAACAATACAATATAAACAATACCACACAGACAATACCACACAGACAATACCACACAGACAATACAACACAAACCCATAAAACACAAACAATACAATATAAACAATACCACACAGACAATACAACACAGACAATACCACACAGACAATACAACACAAACCCATAAAACACAAACAATACAATATAAACAATACCACACAGACAATACAACATAAACCCATAACACATAAACAATACGATATAAAACCATACAAATCAAGTAATACAGCAATGCTGAATACAGATAAATAACAGTGGTATATCAACAATTTTGTTGAACACATACAATTATTTTCAAATAAATTGAAAGATTTTATCAAATGTAATTTGGCATATCAAATTGATATAATGCAGTAGTTCAGCGGAACAGTATATCAATAACATGTTTTCATCATTTAACGGCCATTATATGTCAAGTGAACGCAGTCACGAGATTTATAAATATTGTAGTTACACTCAAATGCTTAATGGAATAGAATGAAGTGGTAATGGCAGGCGAGAAGACTCCAGGTTAATGTATAGATCACATTATAGGATCAGATACTCTGGTTTAATAAATGTCCATCAAATAGAGAAGTCTATATTAAAGCTATGCATATCTTTATATAATTATTTTATAGTGCTAGTTTTACCAAGTGTATAGGTAACATACGAATGTGTGTAGACTGATGTTCCTACCCGTACTAACACACTATCTGGGGTTCTATACCATCACGGATCAACTCTGGGACGGTCGCATTTAGGGTTAGCACGGTTACCGACCATACTAATTAATATTTCAAACCTAATGCTGAAACGCACACTATAATTGTCTGTATCTCTAGACAATATACCAACGTATACTTTTGGAGCCAGTTATATGTAAAAATTGTAGAAATCTTTCATCCATGTCACGAAGTGATGTCTATAGATCAATACAGGAGAATAAAGATGTTATACATACATTACTGACAGGAATAGGCAAGAAAGGTATCTACAGAGCACCGCGAAACCATAACCTACTCGATCGTGCTGTCTATAGACTGAACCGTACCACACTCTGTATAACAGTCCTGTAGACTGTACCGTACCCCACTCTGTATAACTGTCCTGTAGACTGTACCGTACCCCACTCTGTATAACTGTGCTGTAGACTGTACCGTACCCCACACTGTATAACTGTCCTGTAGACTGTACCGTACCCCACACTGTATAACTGTCCTGTAGACTGTACCGTACCCCACTCTGTATAACTGTCCTGTAGACTGTACCGTACCCCACACTGTATAACTGTCCTGTAGACTGTACCGTACCCCACTCTGTATAACTGTGCTGTAGACTGTACCGTACCCCACTCTGTATAACTGTCCTGTAGACTGTACCGTACCCCACTCTGTATAACTGTCCTGTAGACTGTACCGTACCCCACTATGTATAACTGTCCTGTAGACTGTACCGTACCCCACTCTGTATAACTGTCCTGTAGACTGTACCGTACCCCACTCTGTATAACTGTCCTGTAGACTGTACCGTACCCCACTCTGTATAACTGTCCTGTAGACTGTACCGTACCCCACTCTGTATAACTGTCCTGTAGACTGTACCGTACCCCACTCTGTATAACTGTCCTGTAGACTGTACCGTACCCCACTCTGTATAACTGTCCTGTAGACTGTACCGTACCCCACTCTGTATAACTGTCCTGTAGACTGTACCGTACCCCACTCTGTATAACTGTCCTGTAGACTGTACCGTACTCCACTCTGTATAACTGTCCTGTAGACTGTACCGTACTCCACTCTGTATAACTGTCCTGTAGACTGTACCGTACCCCACTGTGTATAACTGTCCTGTAGACTGTACCGTACCCCACTGTGTATAACTGTCCTGTAGACTGTACCGTACCCACTCTGTATAACTGTCCTGCAGACTGTACCGTACCCCACTCTGTATAACTGTCCTGTAGACTGTACCGTACCCCACTCTGTATAACTGTCCTGTAGACTGTACCGTACCCACTCTGTATAACTGTCCTGTAGACTGTACCGTACCCCACTCTGTATAACTGTCCTGTAGACTGTACCACACTCCACTCTGTATAACTGTCCTGTAGACTGTACCGTACCCCACTCTGTATAACTGTCCTGTAGACTGTACCGTACCCCACTCTGTATAACTGTCCTGTAGACTGTACCGTACCCCACTCTGTATAACTGTCCTGTAGACTGTACCGTACCCCACTCTGTATAACTGTCCTGTAGACTGTACCGTACCCCACTCTGTATAACTGTCCTGTAGACTGTACCGTACCCCACTCTGTATAACTGTCCTGTAGACTGTACCGTACCCCACTCTGTATAACTGTCCTGTAGACTGTACCGTACCCCACTCTGTATAACTGTCCTGTAGACTGTACCGTACCCCACTCTGTATAACTGTCCTGTAGACTGTACCGTACCCCACTCTGTATAACTGTCCTGTAGACTGTACCGTACCCCACTCTGTATAACTGTCCTGTAGACTGTACCGTACCCCACTCTGTATAACTGTCCTGTAGACTGTACCGTACCCCACTCTGTATAACTGTCCTGTAGACTGTACCGTACCCCACTCTGTATAACTGTCCTGTAGACTGTACCGTACCCCACTCTGTATAACTGTCCTGTAGACTGTACCGTACCCACTCTGTATAACTGTCCTGTAGACTGTACCGTACCCCACTCTGTATAACTGTCCTGTAGACTGTACCGTACCCCACTCTGTATAACTGTCCTGTAGACTGTACCGTACCCCCACTCTGTATAACTGTCCTGTAGACTGTACCGTACCCCACCCTGTATAACTGTCCTGTAGACTGTACCGTACCCCACTATGTATAACTGTCCTGTAGACTGTACCGTACCCCATTGTGTATAACTGTCCTGTAGACTGTACCGTACCCCACTCTGTATAACTGTTCTGTAGACTGTACCGTACCCCACTTCTATATAACTGTCCTGTAGTCTGTACCGTACTCCACTCTGTATAACTGTCCTGTAGACTGTACCGTACCCCACTCTGTATAACTGTCCTGTAGACTGTACCGTACCCCACTCTGTATAACTGTCCTGTAGTCTGTACCGTACCCCACTCTGTATAACTGTCCTGTAGACTGTACCGTACCACACTCTTTATAACTGTCCTGTAGACTGTACCGTACCCCACTCTGTATAACTGTCCTGTAGACTGAACCGTATCCCGCTCTGTATAACTGTCCTGTAGACTGTACCGTACCCCACTCTGTATAACTGTCCTGTAGACTGTACCGTACCCCACTCTGTATAACTGTCCTGTAGACTGTACCGTACCCCACTCTGTATAACTGTCCTGTAGACTGTACCGTACCCCACTCTGTATAACTGTCCTGTAGACTGTACCGTACCCCACTCTGTATAACTGATCCTGTAGACTGTACCGTACCCCACTCTGTATAACTGTCCTGTAGACTGTACCGTACCCCACTCTGTATAACTGTCCTGTAGACTGTACCGTACCCCACTCTGTATAACTGTCCTGTAGACTGTACCGTACCCCACTCTGTATAACTGTCCTGTAGACTGTACCGTACCCCACTCTGTATAACTAGTCCTGTAGACTGTACCGTACCCCACTCTGTATAACTGTCCTGTAGACTGTACCGTACCCCACTCTGTATAACTGTCCTGTAGACTGTACCGTACCCCACTCTGTATAGCTGTCCTGTAGACTGTACCGTACCCCACTCTGTATAACTGTCCTGTAGACTGTACCGTACCCCACTCTGTATAACTGTCCTGTAGACTGTACCGTACCCCACTCTGTATAACTGTCCTGTAGACTGTACCGTACCCCACTCTGTATAACTGTCCTGTAGACTGTACCGTACCCCACTCTGTATAACTGTCCTGTAGACTGTACCGTACCCCACTCTGTATAACTGTCCTGTAGACTGTACCGTACCCCACTCTGTATAACTGTCCTGTAGACTGTACCGTACCCCACTCTGTATAACTGTCCTGTAGACTGTACCGTACTCCACTCTGTATAACTGTCCTGTAGACTGTACCGTACCCCACTCTGTATAACTGTCCTGTAGACTGTACCGTACTCACCCTGTATAACTGTCCTGTAGACTGTACCGTACCCCACTCTGTATAACTGTCCTGTAGACTGTACCGTACCCCACTCTGTATAACTGTCCTGTAGACTGTACCGTACCTCACTCTGTATAACTGTCCTGTAGACTGTACCGTACCCCACTCTGTATAACTGTCCTGTAGACTGTACCGTACTCCACTCTGTATAACTGTCCTGTACACTGTACCGTACCCCACTCTGTATAACTGTCCTGTAGACTGTACCGTACCCCACTCTGTATAACTGTCCTGTAGACTGTACCGTACCCCACTCTGTATAACTGTCCTGTAGACTGTACCGTACCCCACTCTGTATAACTGTCCTGTAGACTGTACCGTACCCCACTCTGTATAACTGTCCTGTAGACTGTACCGTACCCCACCCTGTATAACTGTCCTGTAGACTGTACCGTACACCACTCTGTATAACTGTCCTGTAGACTGTACCGTACCCCACTGTGTATAACTGTCCTGTAGACTGTACCGTACCCCACTCTGTATAACTGTCCTGTAGACTGTACCGTACCCCACTCTATATAACTGTCCTGTAGTCTGTACCGTACTCCACTCTGTATAACTGTCCTGTAGACTGTACCGTACCCCACTCTGTATAACTGTCCTGTAGACTGTACCGTACCCCACTCTGTATAACTGTCCTGTAGACTGTACCGTACCCCACTCTGTATAACTGTCCTGTAGACTGTACCGTACCCCACTCTGTATAACTGTCCTGTAGACTGTACCGTACCCCACTCTGTATAACTGTACCTGTAGACTGTACCGTACCCCACTCTGTATAACTGTCCTGTAGACTGTACCGTACCCCACTCTGTATAACTGTCCTGTAGACTGTACCGTACCCCACTCTGTATAACTGTCCTGTAGACTGTACCGTACCCCACTCTGTATAACTGTCCTGTAGACTGTACCGTACCCCACTCTGTATAGCTGTCCTGTAGACTGTACCGTACCCCACTCTGTATAACTGTCCTGTAGACTGTACCGTACCCCACTCTGTATAACTGTCCTGTAGACTGTACCGTACCCCACTCTAGTATAACTGTCCTGTAGTACTGTACCGTACTCCCACTCTGTATAACTGTCCTGTAGACTGTACCGTACCCCACTCTGTATAACTGTCCTGTAGACTGTACCGTACCCACTCTGTATAACTGTCCTGCAGACTGTACCGTACCCCACTCTGTATAACTGTCCTGTAAACTGTACCGTACCCCACTCTGTATAACTATCCTGTAGACTGTACCGTACCCCACTCTGTATAACTGTCCTGTAGACTGTACCGTACCCCACTCTGTATAACTGTCCTGTACACTGTACCGTACCCCACTCTGTATAACTGTCCTGTACACTGTACCGTACCCCACTCTGTATAACTGTCCTGTAGACTGTACCGTACCCCACTCTGTATAACTGTCCTGTAGACTGTACCGTACCCCACTCTATATAACTGTCCTGTAGACTGTACTGTACCCCACTCTGTATAACTGTGCTGTAGACTGTACCGTACCCCACTCTGTATAACTGTCCTGTAGACTGTACCGTACCCCACTCTGTATAACTGTCCTGTAGACTGTACCGTACCCCACTCTATATAACTATCCTGTAGACTGTACTGTACCCCACTCTGTATAACTGTGCTGTAGACTGTACCGTACCCCACTCTGTATAACTGTCCTGTAGACTGTACCGTACCCCACTCTATATAACTGTCCTGTAGACTGTACCGTACCCCACTCTGTATAACTGTCCTGTAGACTGTACCGTACCCCACTCTGTATAACTGTCCTGTAGACTGTACCGTACCCCACTCTGTATAACTGTCCTGTAGACTGTACCGTACCCCACTGTGTATAACTGTCCTGTAGACTGTACCGTACCCCACTCTGTATAACTGTCCTGTAGACTGTACCGTACCCCACTCTATATAACTGTCCTGTAGTCTGTACCGTACTCCACTCTGTATAACTGTCCTGTAGACTGTACCGTACCCCACTCTGAATAACTGTCCTGTAGACTGTACCGTACCCCACTCTGTATAACTGTCCTGTAGTCTGTACCGTACCCCACTCTGTATAACTGTCCTGTAGACTGTACCGTACCCCACTCTGTATAACTGTCCTGTAGACTGTACCGTACCCCACTCTGTATAACTGTCCTGTAGACTGTACCGTACCCCACTCTGTATAACTGTCCTGTAGACTGTACCGTACCCCACTCTGTATAACTGTCCTGTAGACTGTACCGTACCCCACTCTGTATAACTGTCCTGTAGACTGTACCGTACCCCACTCTGTATAACTGTCCTGTAGACTGTACCGTACCCCACTCTGTATAACTGTCCTGTAGACTGTACCGTACCCCACTCTGTATAACTGTACCTGTAGACTGTACCGTACCCCACTCTGTATAACTGTCCTGTAGACTGTACCGTACCCCACTCTGTATAACTGTCCTGTAGACTGTACCGTACCCCACTCTGTATAACTGTCCTGTAGACTGTACCGTATCCCCACTCTGTATAACTGTCCTGTAGACTGTACCGTACCCCACTCTGTATAACTGTCCTGTAGACTGTACCGTACCCCACTCTGTATAACTGTCCTGTAGACTGTACCGTACCCCACTCTGTATAACTGTCCTGTAGACTGTACCGTACCCCTACTCTGTATAACTGTCCTGTAGACTGTACCGTACCCCACTCTGTATAACTGTCCTGTAGACTGTACCGTACCCCACTCTGTATAACTGTCCTGTAGACTGTACCGTACCCCACTCTGTATAACTGTCCTGTAGACTGTACCGTACCCCACTCTGTATAACTGTCCTGTAGACTGTACCGTACTCCCACTCTGTATAACTGTCCTGTAGACTGTACCGTACCCCACTCTGTATAACTGTCCTGTAGACTGTACCGTACCCCACTCTGTATAACTGTCCTGTAGACTGTACCGTACCCCACTCTGTATAACTGTCCTGCAGACTGTACCGTACCCCACTCTGTATAACTGTCCTGTAGACTGTACCGTACCTCATTCTGTATAACTGTCCTGTAGACTGTACCGTACTCCACTCTGTATAACTGTCCTGTAGACTGTACTGTACCCCACTCTGTATAACTGTCCTGTAGACTGTACATTACCCCACTCAGTATAACTGTCCTGTAGACTGTACCGTACTCCACTCTGTATAACTGTCCTGTAGATTGTACCGTACTCCACTCTGTATAACTGTCCTGTAGACTGTACTGTACCCCACTCTGTATAACTGTCCTGTAGACTGTACATTACCCCACTCAGTATAACTGTCCCGTAGACTGTACCGTACTCCACTCTGTATAACTGTCCTGTAGACTGTACCGTACCCCACTCTGTATAACTGTCCTGTAGACTGTACCGTACCCCACTTGTATAACTGTCCTGTAGACTGTACCGTACCCCACTCTGTATAACTGTCCTGTAGACTGTACCGTACCCCACTCTGTATAACTGTCCTGTAGACTGTACCGTACTCCACTCTGTATAACTGTCCTGTAGACTGTACCGTACCCCACTCTGTATAACTGTCCTGTAGACTGTACCGTACCCCACTCTGTATAACTGTCCTGTAGACTGTACCGTACCCCACTCTGTATAACTGTCCTGTAGACTGTACCGTACCCCACTCTGTATAACTGTCCTGTAGACTGTACCGTACCCCACTCTGTATAACTGTCCTGTAGACTGTACCGTACCCCACTCTGTATAACTGTCCTGTAGACTGTACCGTACCCCACTCTGTATAACTGTCCTGTAGACTGTACCGTACTCCACTCTGTATAACTGTCCTGTAGACTGTACCGTACCCCACTCTGTATAACTGTCCTGTAGACTGTACCGTACCCCACTCTGTATAACTGTCCTGTAGACTGTACCGTACCCCACTCTGTATAACTGTCCTGTAGACTGTACCGTACCTCACTCTGTATAACTGTCCTGTAGACTGTACCGTACCCCACTCTGTATAACTGTCCTGTAGACTGTACCGTACTCACCCTGTATAACTGTCCTGTAGACTGTACCGTACCCCACACTGTATAACTGTCCTGTAGACTGTACCGTACCCCACTATGTATAACTGTCCTGTAGACTGTACCGTACCCCACTCTGTATAACTGTCCTGTAGACTGTACCGTACCTCACTCTGTATAACTGTCCTGTAGACTGTACCTTACCCCACTCTGTATAACTGTCCTGTAGACTGTACCGTACCCCACTCTGTATAACATGTCCTGTAGACTGTACCGTACCCCACTCTGTATAACTGTCCTGTAGACTGTACCGTACCCCACTCTGTATAACTGTCCTGTAGACTGTACCGTACCCCACTCTGTATAACTGTCCTGTAGACTGTACCGTACCCCACTCTGTATAACTGTCCTGTAGACTGTACCTTACCCCACTCTGTATAACTGTCCTGTACACTGTACCGTACTCCACTCTGTATAACTGTCCTGTAGACGGTACCGTACCCCACTCTATATAACTGTCCTGTAGACTGTACCGTACCCCACTCTGTATAACTGTCCTGTAGACTGTACCGTACCCCACTCTGTATAACTGTGCTGTAGACTGTACCGTACCCCACTCTGTATAACTGTCCTGTAGACTGTACCCTACCCCACTCTGTATAACTGTCCTGTAGACTGTACCGTACCACACACTGTATAACTGTCCTGTAGACTGTACCGTACCCCACTCTATATAACTGTCCTGTAGACTGTACCGTACCCCACTCTATATAACTGTCCTGTAGACTGTACCGTACCCCACTCTATATAACTGTCCTGTAGACTGTACCGTACCACACACTGTATAACTGTCCTGTAGACTGTACCGTACCCCACTCTATATAACTGTCCTGTAGACTGTACCGTACCCCACTCTGTATAACTGTCCTGTAGACTGTACCGTACCCCACTCTATATAACTGTCCTGTAGACTGTACCGTAGCCCACTCTATATAACTGTCCTGTAGACTGTTCCGTACCACACACTGTATAACTGTCCTGTAGACTGTACCGTACCCCACTCTATATAACTGTCCTGTAGACTGTACCGTACCCCACTCTATATAACTGTCCTGTAGACTGTACCGTACCCCACTCTATATAACTGTCCTGTAGACTGTACCGTACCACACACTGTATAACTGTCCTGTAGACTGTACCGTACCCCACTCTATATAACTGTCCTGTAGACTGTACCGTACCACACTCTGTATAACTGTCCTGTAGACTGTACCGTACCCCACTCTGTATAACTGTCCTGTAGACTGTACCGTACCCCACTCTGTATAACTGTCCTGTAGACTGTACCTTACCCCACTCTGTATAACTGTCCTGTAGACTGTACCGTACCCCACTCTGTATAACTGTCCTGTAGACTGTACCGTACCCCACTCTGTATAACTGTCCTGTAGACTGTACCGTACCCCACTCTGTATAACTGTCCTGTAGACTGTACCTTACCCCACTCTGTATAACTGTCCTGTAGACTGTACCTTACCCCACTCTGTATAACTGCCCTGTAGACCATATCGAATGATAATGTACATATCGATGACATTGAGGTATTATAGCACATTGCATTTTATATTTAATTTTACGTTTCACTTATATATCATATAAAGTTAGCTTCAAACATTTGTGAAAAGAAAGTTCCGAACTGCATTTGTATTCTGATCTAGCGCAGTTTTCGAAAATTTTACCCCTGAGAGTGTGGTTAAACTCCTTCGTGTTAATATTGACTCTCTTTAAATTTTGAGGGACATATTTCTGAAATCTGTAGGAAAGCCTCACGACAACTGATTTTTAACTAAACTAGGCAGACTTGTAATTTACAATTATTTCATAGGGTCAAATATTAATCAATGTCCGATGGTAGGGCATTTCCGTTCTATGAAAAGTATCAGAACGATGGAAAAGATACAAGAAAGAGCCCTGCGTTTTATCCCTAATGATCACAAGTCGTCTTTTAACCTGTTACTTATGTTAACTAATAGTGATAGATTGCATGTAAGGCGTCTGAAAGATATGGATTGTGAAGATTTTGAAATAGACAAACAGATATTACCTGTATATATTCAAAACTTTATTAACATTACTCAATCCCACTATGACCTCAGGAATGAGTATATGGCTGAGGTGCCCAGGGTAAACATTGTGAGGTATGGTCAAAAGTCATTTGCTTTTGAGGCCGTTCAGGTGTGGAACAGTCTCCCCAGTGACTTTCGAAGAGTATAAAACTCCAGGTTATTTAGGAGACCGGTCCATTCCTGGGATGGTCCCATCTGTTTGTTCCAGTTGTTTGCTCTGGCCATGTCTATAGGCATTTTATTTTTAACATTTTTACTTTTTACTCTCTACATGTAATCTCATTTTACAAAACTATATATTTATCATTTATTTAATCATGTAATGATGTAATATCTATTAGGCCAGAGAGTACGGTAGGTAGGGGTCCCAATCATCTACTCTCTGAGCTATTAATTATTTTTAATATAAAATCATCGCTTGTTAATGGGAAACAACTCGTACGTTTTTATGTGCACAATATCCATAATGGGCACACTGTTATAATGGGCAGTTTGCCGCCGGCACGTACATTCAAGCAAAGCGACTCAGTTGGAATATGGCCGACATAGACCAAAATGTATTGATTTTTATTTAATTTTATTTATTATATAAACTTTATATGAATAAACATATTTCATAAGCATTGTAATCATCGAACGCTGCAGAACATTCAAAATAAACTTATTTTGCAATATATGAGGCGAGAGAGAGAGAGAGAGAGAGAGAGAGAGAGAGAGAGAGAGAGAGAGAGAGAGAGAGAGAGAGAGAGGAGAGAGAGAGAGAGAGAGAGAGAGAGAGAGAGAGAGAGAGAGAGAGAGAGAGAGAGAGAGCCTTGGAGGGTATACAACATAGAAGGAAACACAACCATAACAAATTAGTCAATTCACCAATAGATGTACAGTTTTACCAACACCGCCGTCACGTGTGGCTAGTGAGGAAACGGAAATACGGAAGTACACAGGCAATATTCCTTCACGTGAAATTCACATGAAATTCACGTGTATTTCACGTGAAAATTTTCATCTGAAATTCACGTGAAAAGGGCAAAAAAGTGAAATTCACATGAAAATTCACATGAATTTCACATGCTGTTCACATTAGTTTCACATGAAAAGACTAATAATCATTGTGTTTATAAACAAAGACAAGATGCTAATATGTTATAATTTATAAAGAAGCTTTTCAACAATATAGTAAACAAAGCAAAAAACATCAAATTTTATAATGTTTTATTCAATCAATATTAAACAACATAACATTTTACACACCTTACTTATATTACTTCCAACATCTTCTACATTTGTATCCCCCCCATTCTCATTTTCGTTTCTCACACTACACTCCTTTTATTTCTCTGTTTCCTTCTTACTCTTTTACACTAGCATTTAACATGCTTCTCTATTCTTCCTTCCTCTAACAGCCTTGTCTTCTCCCACTTCCCTTTCTCTTCCTTTTTCAACACACCATCCATAAATCCCCCTCAAAAGTCTTGAATCCTTTTGCAATTTGTAATATTTTTAAACAGTCCTCACTCATGGCGCGTAGCATCTACTGTCAACTGTTAATTAAATGCTAACATAAAACAATACCTGTGTTACAGCAGAAGGTACAACAGTGAGGTGATTTTGACGAGTTCATAGTTCATACAGTTCTTGTGGTTCCGTGTGGTTGAACTGATTTTAGAATTCAGTTCCATATAGACTTAAGAGATTCCAGGGCCCGAGAAGCAACACTCTGTAAGTCTGGGTAGAAATCCGGATCTGCCTCCTGGGAAGTTGTCAAGACATGTTGATTATTATTCCATGATAATACCAGTTGATCTGATCAAGCCATTCTCACTCGACAAGCTGACCACAACACAACTCTTTCAGTCGATGATGGTCGATGAAGTTTCTTTTCAGTGTTTTCCTTTAGGTATTGGGAGACAGGACTACTGGCTGAGGGATCAGATCTACACCGGTAACCTCAACACAACAAAAGTGTTTTGGCATATTGTTTTGCAGTCTGGAAAAGAATAGAAACTTTACATTATATAATTTTGGCACATAGTGTTAAACCAATAAATCAGTATCTATTATATAATTACATACTGATTAGGTTAAAAAAATGTTTCGTAAATCTTAGTAAACAAACATTGAGACTTCAAAGTAATTGTATAATTGAAATTGCAACCTACTATTGGGATATTTGATTGACCAATAATATTGCTCAAATAGCAAATGGCCCAGAGGGCCTGCATCACTTACACCTTGATATTTCAGTAATCATGGCAAAATATTTTCCTGAAAGTTGTACTTCAAATATGTTCCTACTTTTTGAGCTGCCTCTCCTAACAATGGTTCAAACTCAAAGGTGGACTAAATCCTGTTATTCTTAAATAAGAAGTATTTTTAATGTTTTTTTGTTGTTGCTATTTTTACCCTATTGAGTCCCTCTTTCTGGTCCTATATAGGAGCCATACCATGTGTTTATCATCATAATCCATTCTGGAATTCAGAAGCAGTAGAGATTTAAAGGAAATGTTGATGGATGAATGGATGACAGACATTGAGCCATGGCATAAGACCACTGGCCCTTCAGGCCAGGTAAGCTTAAAAAACCTACGTGGGGCAGTTGTCAGGTACTGACTGTAGGCCGGTGGTTTTTCTGTACTGTATAAACCCTAGTCTGAAATGATAGTTGTGATATATCTAAATGCTTATTATAAATCATGTAATTTATGACGAACTTTATTATTCTGTTTATTTACCAGTTAAATCTCTAAATGTATTATTTGTTGTGTCTAATTCTGTTATCATACTTATGTTTGCCGCAATAATAGCTCACAGGAGCTAATGTTCTTTGTTTATATGAATGCGAAGTCAAACAAAGTTTCTTGTCAAAACAGACATTGAGCTTTCTGGAACAGCATGACCACTTACTGTGAGTAAAGTACCCGGAGATTGATAGGAATTGTCTATACCTGTACCTACATTGTACCCGTGTATACCTGTACCTACATTGTACCTGTGTATACCTGTACCTACATTGTACCTGTGTATACCTGTACCTACATTGTACCTGTGTATACCTGTACCTACATTGTACCTGTCTACACCTGTACCTACATTGTACCTGTGTATACCTGTACCTACATTGTACCTGTGTATACCTGTACCTACATTGTACCTGTCTACACCTGTACCTACATTGTACCTGTGTATACCTGTACCTACATTGTACCTGTGTATACCTGTACCTACATTGTACCTGTCTATACCTGTACCTACATTGTACCTGTCTATACCTGTACCTACATTGTACCTGTGTATACCGGTACCTACATTGTACCTGTCTATACCTGTACCTACATTGTACCTGTGTATACCTGTACCTACATTGTACCTGTGTATACCGGTACCTACATTGTACCTGTGTATACCTGTACCTACATTGTACCTGTGTATACATGTACCTGCATTGTACCTGTGTATACCTGTACCTACATTGTACCTGTGTATACCTGTACCTACATTGTACCTGTGTATACCAGAACCTACATTGTACCTGTGTATAACTGTACCTACATTGTACCTGTCTATACATGTACCTACATTGTACCTGTGTATACCTGTACCTACATTGTACCTGTGTATACCTGTACCTACATTGTAGCTGTCTATACCTGTACCTACATTGTACCTGTACCTACATTGATCCTGCCTGTACCGGTACCTACATTGTACCTGCGATACCTGTACCTACATTGTACCTGTGTATACCTGTACCTACATTGTACCTGTCTATACATGTACCTACATTGTACCTGTCTATACATGTACCTACATTGTACCTGTGTATACCTGTACCTACATTGTACCTGTGTATACCTGTACCTACATTGTATCTGTCTATACCTGTACCTACATTGTACATGTCTATACCTGTACCTACATTGTACCTGTGTATACCTGTACCTACATTGTACCTGTGTATACCTGTACCTACATTGTATCTGTCTATACCTGTACCTACATTGTACCTGTGTATAGCTGTACCTACATTGTACCTGTGTATACCTGTACCTACATTATACCTGTGTATACCTGTACCTACATTGTACCTGTGTATACCTGTACCTACATTGTACCTGTGTATACCTGTACCTACATTGTACCTGTCTATACATGTACCTACATTGTACCTGTCTATACCAGTACCTACATTGTACCTGTGTATACCTGTACCTACATTGTACATGTCTATACCTGTACCTGTGTATACCTGTACCTACATTGTACCTGTGTATACCTGTACCTACATTGTACCTGTGTATACCTGTACCTACATTGTACCTGTCTATACCTGTACCTACATTGTACCTGTGTATACCGGTACCTACATTGTACCTGTCTATACCTGTACCTACATTGTACCTGTGTATACCTGTACCTACATTGTACCTGTGTATACCGGTACCTACATTGTACCTGTGTATACCTGTACCTACATTGTACATGTGTATACGTGTACCTGCATTGTACCTGTGTATACCTGTACCTACATTGTACCTGTGTATACCTGTACCTACATTGTACCTGTGTATACCAGAACCTACATTGTACCTGTGTATACCTGTACCTACATTGTACCTGTCTATACATGTACCTACATTGTACCTGTGTATACCTGTACCTACATTGTACCTGTGTATACCTGTACCTACATTGTACCTGTCTATACCTGTACCTACATTGTACCTGTACCTACATTGATCCTGTCTGTACCGGTACCTACATTGTACCTGCGATACCTGTACCTACATTGTACCTGTGTATACCTGTACCTACATTGTACCTGTGTATACCTGTACCTACATTGTACCTGTGTATACCTGTACCTACATTGTACCTGTGTATACCTGTACCTACATTGTACATGTGTATACCTGTACCTACATTGTACCTGTGTATACCTGTACCTACATTGTACCTGTGTATACCTGTACCTACATTGTACCTGTCTATACATGTACCTACATTGTACCTGTCTATACCTGTACCTACATTGTACCTGTGTTATTACCTGGTACCTACATTGTAACTGTCATACTCTGTACCTACCATTGTACCTGTTAACCTGTACCTCCATTGTACCTGTGAGACCGGTCCTACATTGTACTGTGTATACCTGACCTACATTGTATCATGTGTCTACATGTACATGCATTGTACCTGTGTATACCTGTACCTACATTTACTGTGTATGACCTGTACCCTACATTGTACCTGTCTATAATGTACCTACATTGACCTTGTATAACATGTACCTACATGTTACCTGGTATACCTGTAGCTACATTGGTAGCTTGTCTCTACCTGTACCTACTTGTACCTGTTATAGCGGTACCTACATTGTATCCTGTGTTACCGGTACCTACATGTAACATGTGTATACCATTTACCTACATTGTACCTGTGTATACCTGTACCTACATTGTACCTGTGTATACCTGTACCTACATTGTACCTGTGTATACATGACCTACATGTACCTGGTATACCTGTACCTACATTGTACCTGTGTATACCTGTACCTACATTGTACCTGTGTATACCTGTACCTACATTGTACCTGTGTATACCTGTACCTACATTGTACCTGTGTATACCTGTACCTACATTGTACCTGTGTATACCTGTACCTACATTGTACCTGTGTATACCTGTACCTACATTGTACCTGTGTATACCTGTACCTACATTGTACCTGTGTATACCTGTACCTACATTGTACCTGTGTATACCTGTACCTACATTGTACCTGTGTATACCTGTACCTACATGTACCTGTGCTATACCTGTACCTACATTGTACCTGGCTATACCTGTACCTACATTGTACCTGTGTATACCTGTACCTACTTGTACCTGTTATACCGTACCTAATTGTACCTGTCTATACCTGTACCTACATTGTACCTGTGTATACATGTACCTACATTGTACCTGTGTATACCTGTACCTACATTGTACCTGTGTATACATGTACCTACATTGTACCTGTGTATACCTGTACCTACATTGTACCTGTGTATACCTGTACCTACATTGTACCTGTCTATACATGTACCTACATTGTACCTGTGTGTACCTGTACCTACATTGTACCTGTGTATACCTGTACCTGTGTATACCTGTACCTACATTGTACCTGTGTATACCTGTACCTACATTGTACCTGTGTATACCTGTACCTACATTGTACCTGTGTATACATGTACCTACATTGTACCTGTGTATACCTGTACCTACATTGTACCTGTTATACCTGTACCTACATGTCTGTTAACCGTACTGTATACCTGTACCTACATTGTACCTGTCTATACCTGTACCTACATTGTACCTGTCTATACCTGTACCTACATTGTACCTGTGTATACCTGTACCTACATTGTACCTGTGTATACCTGTACCTACATTGTACCTGTGTATACCTGTACCTACATTGTACCTGTCTATACATGTACCTACATTTACCTGTGTATACCTGTACCTACATTGTACCTGTCGTATACCTGTACCTACATCTGTACTGTCTGATACCTGTACCTACATTGTACTGTTATACTGTACCTACATTGTACCTGTGTATACCTGTACCTACATGTACCTGTGTATACCTGTACCTACATTGTACCTGTCTATACTGTACCGCTACATGTACCTGTTAACCAGTACCACATTGTACCTTGTATACCTGTTACACCGTACTGTAACCTTGTACGTACCTGTACCTACATTGTACCTGTGTATACCTACCTACATTGTACATGTGTATACCACTGTACCTACCATTGTACCTGTTGTATACCATACCTACATGTACCTGTGTATAACTGTAACTACATTTGTACGTTATACCTGTACCTACATTTGTGATACTACGTGTACTGTATAATATAAAGGCACACAATACGCCATGTAATAGTAGTACAGACACATAGCGACACAGTGTCTGGTACAGACATAACGACACAGTGTCTGGTACAGACAAAACGACACAGTCTCTGGTACAGACAAAACGACACAGTGTCTGGTACAGACATAACGACACAGTGTCTGGTACAGACAAAACGACACAGTGTCTGGTACAGACAAAACGACACAGTCTCTGGTACAGACATAACGACACAGTGTCTGGTACAGACATAACGACACAGTGTCTGGTACACAAATAACGACACAGTGTCTGGTACACACATAACGACACAGTGTCTGGTACAGACATAACTACACAGTGTCTGGTACACACATAACGACACAGTGTCTGGTACACAAATAACGACACAGTGTCTGGTACACACATAACGACACAGTGTCTGGTACACACATAACGACACAGTGTCTGGTACACACATAACGACACAGTGTCTGGTACACACATAACGACACAGTGTCTGGTACACAAATAACGACACAGTGTCTGGTACACACATAACGACACAGTGTCTGGTACACACATAACGACACAGTGTCTGGTACACACATAACGACACAGTGTCTGGTACACACATAACGACACAGTGTCTGGTACAGACACATAACGACAAAGTGTCTGGTACTGACACATAGCGATACAGTGTCTGGTACAGACACATTACGACACAGTGTCTGGTACACAAATAAGGACACAGTGTCTGGTACACACATAGCGACACAGTGTCTTGTACACACATAACGACACAGTTTCTGGTACACACATAACGACACAGTGTCTGGTATAACTACAATTAAAAATATGTCCCTAATTATTCACATCTTCATTCGTCCAGACAAAGCCAGTGTCTCTAATCTGTCTTAATATTACTGTTATGATCATGACCCATAAATAAATCAGTTAATATATTTCTTCAGCTATTAAATTACAGTCATGTAATAGTTCAGTGATTCGAACAAATACGAAATGAACTATAACATAACTACATTGTTTTTTATACAATGTACCGTGATACCGGGGTGTGGTGGTGTGACAATGATACCGGGGTGTAATGGTGTGACAATGATACCGGGTGTGGTGGTGTGACAATGATACCGGGGTGTGGTGGTGTGGTGGTGTGACAATGATAGTAGGGTGTGGTGGTGTGGTGGTGTGACAATGATACCAGGGTGTGGTGGTGTGGTGGTGTGACAATGATACCGGGGTGTGGTGGTGTGACAATGATACCGGGGTGTGGTGGTGTGACAATGATACCGGGGTGTGGTGGTGTGACAATGATACCGGGGTGTGGTGGTGTGACAATGATACCGGGATGTGGTGGTGTGACAACAAACGAATGATGCTAAAGACTAATAATTGCGGGATTGTAGTGGGAAAAAAAGGACGACAAACCCCGAGTTACGAACGCTGAATGTTATCGCAATTATTTTCGCCAGTGGAAACATGTAATTATCAATTGAAATCAATTAATTGAATTTCCACTTTTCACTAATCTGAACGAATAATTGTTACCAAGGCCTTTAAATAATGACTGGATTAGATTTCATTTTTCTCAAATTTAGAACAAATTGTGTCGATATTTTATCTCGCAATCGTTCATGGAAAACCTGAACAGTGACAATAATGCATTTCTTAACAATACCGTGGCTATCACCAGCATCTAATATATTATTAAAATAATATTAATATAATATGATATTATAACATCATTATAAAAACATGGATCAGTTTGCAGTAAGTATTTATCCAGAAATCCCTTCATATTTTAAGTAACAAAACCCAACTATTCCACAGACGTTAACACAATGTTGTCCAAATTATTATTATCACATTAACATAATGTTGTCCAGGTTATTATCACATTAATACAATGTTGTCCAGGTTATTATCATGTTAACACAATGTTGTCCAGGTTATTACCACGTTAACACAATGTTGTCTAGGTTATGATCACGTTAACACAATGTTGTCTAGGTTATTATCACGTTAACATAATGTTGTCCGGGTAATTATCATGTTAACACAATGTTGTCAAGGTTATTAACATGTAAACACAATGTTGTCTAGGTTATTAACACTTTAACACAATGTTGTCCAGGTTATTAACACGCTATCTCGATGTTGTCAAGGTTATTATCACGTTAACACAATGTTGTCCAGGTTATTAACTTGTTAACACAATGGTGTCTAGGTTTGTTATCACGTTAACACAATGTTGTCCAGGTTATTATCACGTTAACACAATGTTGTCCAGGTTATTATCACGTTAACATAATGTTGTCCAGGTTATTATCACGTTAACACAATGTTGTCCAGGTTATTATCACATTAACACAATGTTGTCAAGGTAGTTATCACGTTAACACAATGTTGTCCAGGTTATTATCACGTTAACACAATGTTGTCCAGGTAATTTTCACGTTAACACAATGCTGTCCGGGTAATTATCATGTTAACACAATGTTGTCAAGGTTATTAACATGTAAACACAATGTTGTCTAGGTTATTATCACGTTAACACAATGTTGTCCAGGTTATTAACACGCTATCACGATGTTGTCAAGGTTATTATCACGTTAACACAATGTTGTCCAGGTTATTAACATGTTAACACAATGTTGTCTAGGTTGTTATCACGTTAACACAATGTTGTCCAGGTTATTATCACGTTAACATAAAGTTGTCCAGGTTATTATCACGCTATCACAATGTTGTCCAGGTTATTATCACGTTAACACAATGTCCAGGTTATTTTCACGTTAACACAATGTTGTCCAGGTTATTTTCACGTTAACACAATGTTGTCAAGGTTATTAACACGCTATCACAATGTTGTCCAGGCTTATTATCAGTTAACACAATGTTGTCCAGGTTATTATCACGGTAACACAATGTTGTCCAGGTTATTATCACGTTAACACAATGTTGTCCAGGTTATTAACTTGTTAACACAATGTTGTCCAGGTTATTATCACGGTAACACAATGTTGTCTAGGTTATTACCACGTTAACACAATGTTGTCTAGGTTATGATCACGTTAACACAATGTTGTCTAGGTTATTATCACGTTAACACAATGTTGTCCAGGTTATTATCACGTTAACACAATGTTGTCCAGGTTATTATCACGTTAACACAATGTTGTCCAGGTTGTTATCACGTTAGCACAATGTTGTCCAGCTTTTTAACAGGTTAACACAATGTTGTCCAGGTTATTACAACGTTAACACAATGTTGTCCAGGTTATTATCATGTTAACACAATGTTGTCCTGCTTCATAACAGGTTAACACAAGGTTGTCCAGGTTATTATCACGTTAACATAATGTTGTCCATGTTATTATCACGTTAACACAATGTTGTCCAGGTTATTATCATGTTAACACAATGTTGTCCTGCTTCATAACAGGTTAACACAATGTTGTCCAGGTTATTATCACGCTAACACAATATTGTCCAGGTTATATCGAGCTAACTCAATATTGTTCAGGTTATTATCATGTTAAAACAATGTTGTCCTGCTTCATAACACGTTAACACAATGTTGTCCAGGTTATTATCACGCTAACACAATGTTGTCAAGGTTATTATCGAGCTAACTCAATATTGTTCAGGTTATTATCATGTTAACACAATGTTGTCCAGTTTCATAACACGTTGACACAATGTGGTCTAGTTTATAACACGTTAAGACATTTTGTTCTAGCTTAATAAAACGTTAACAAAATGTAATCAAGTTAATTAACACGTTAACACTATGTACCAATTAATTAACACGTTAAGTCAAAGTGATTTTGTTTAATAACACGTTTACACAATGTGGTCTAGTTTTTAACACGTTAACACGATGTGGTCTAGTTTTTAACACGTTAACACAATGTGGTCTAGTTTATCACACGTTAACGCAATGTGGTCTAGTTTATAACACGTTAACACAATATGGTCTAGTTTATAACACGTTAACGCAATGTGGTCTAGTTTATAACACGTTAACACAATGTGGTCTAGTTTATAACACGTTAACGCAATGTGGTCTAGTTTAAAACACGTTAACACAATGTGGTCTAGTTTATAACACGTTAACGCAATGTGGTCTAGTTTATAACACGTTAACGCAATGTGGTCTAGTTTATAACACGTTAACGCAATGTGGTCTAGTTTATAACACGTTAACACAATGTGGTCTAGTTTATAACACGTTAACACAATGTCATTCAGTTTAATAACACGTTTACTGAATTTGGTCCTGTATAACACGTTAACACAATGTGGCTTACTTTAATAACACGTTTTTACAATGTAATCAGTTTGATAACAAGGTGACAAAATGTAGTCCAGGTTGATAACATGATAACACAATGTGGTCTAGTTTGATAACATGTTAACACAATGTGGTCTAGTTTGATAACATGTTAACACAATGTTGTCCAGGTTGATAACATGTTAACACAAAGTGGTCCAGGTTGATAACACGTTAACACAAAGTGGTCAAGTTTGATAACACGTTAACACAAAGTGGTCAAGTTTGATAACACGTTAACACAAAGTGGTCAAGTTTGATAACACGTTAACACAAAGTGGTCCAGGTTGATAACACGTTTACTGAATTTGGTCCTGTATAACACGTTAACACAATGTGGCTTACTTTAATAACACGTTTTTACAATGTAATCAGTTTGATAACAAGGTGACAAAATGTAGTCCAGGTTGATAACATGATAACACAATGTGGTCTAGTTTGATAACACGTTAACACAAAGTGGTCCAGGTTGATAACACGTTAACACAAAGTGGTCCAGGTTGATAACACGTTAACACAAAGTGGTCAAGTTTGATAACACGTTAACACAAAGTGGTCAAGTTTGATAACACGTTAACACAAAGTGGTCAAGTTTGATAACACGTTAACACAAAGTGGTCAAGTTTGATAACAAGTTAACACGATGATGTCAAGTTTGATAACATTTTAACACAAAGTGATCAAGTTTGATAACATGATAACACAATGTGGTCTAGTTTGATAACATATTAACACAATGTTGTCCAGGTTGATAACATGTTAACACAAAGTGGTCTAGTTTGATAACATGTTAACACAATGATGTCAAGTTTGATAACATGTTAACACAATGTGGTCAAGTTTGATAACATGTTAACACAATGATGTCAAGTTTGATAACATGTTAACACAATGATGTCAAGTTTGATAACATGTTAACAAGTTGTGGTCAAGTTTTAGTGACAAATATCATCAGTCAAGTCCAAGACCTATTATCCGCCATAAAATAATTGTAATGATATATGTTGAAGATTAAGTTTGATGATATCTTTATAGAATTTAAAATTAGTTACAAGATAGGACATTTCAGAAGTACTTGCTCGACGACATTACTAGATAATGTTACATTGTAATAATCCATAGATAGGTGAGGTATATCACCGTGGTAAAGTATCCGTGTGTGTAGGAGTATGACGTCATAAACCACTAGTATTGTCCGTCTGTATGAATGCAGGAGTATGACGTCACAGCGTAACTACTGTTGTGTTAAAGTATCATTAACCACCAGTCGTGTCTGTCTGTGTGTAGGTGTATGACGTCATAACCACCAGTCGTGTCTGTCTGTGTGTAGGTGTATGACGTCATAACCACCAGTCGTGTCTGTCTGTGTGTAGGTGTATGACATCATAAACCATCAGTCGTGTCTGTCTGTGTGTATGTGTATGACATCATTAACCACCAGTCGTGTCTGTCTGTGTGTAGGTGTATGGCATCATAAACCATCAGAATTGTCCGTTTATGTGTAGGAGTATCACGTAATAAATCACCAGTAGTGTCCGTCTGTGTGAAGGAGTATGTTGTCATAAGCCACCAGTATTGTCAGTCTGTACGTAGGAGTATGACGTCATGAGTCACTAGTATTGTCTTTCTGTGTGTAGGAGGATGACGTCATAAGCCACCAGTATTGTCCGTCTGTGTGTAGGTGTATGACGTCATAAGCCACCCGTATTGTCTGTCTGTGTGTAGGAGTATGACGCCATAAGCCACCCGTATTGTCCGTCTGTGTGTAGAAGTATGACGTCATAACCACCAGTATTGTCCGTCTGTGTGTAGGAGTATGACGTCATAAGCCACCAGAATTGTCCATCTGTGTGTAGGAGTATGACGTCATAAACCACCAGTATTGTCCGTCTGTGTGTAGGAGAATGACGTCACGGCCTTACTACTGCTGTGCTGGAGTATCATAAACCACCAGTAGTGTCTGTGTGGCCATGTGTATTGTAATGTATTTTCCTTTCCATTACTAACACATCAAATACCTTACAATCTGGCGTGTCAGTGATATATTTAGCCGCAGACAAATGATCAGCTTCCCATACTCAGACCCTGTAAAGTCATTATTAAATGTTGTTCAGACTTGTTACATTCTCCCTATCTCAAGTGTGCATTCGTTTACTCGGTCTTAGACTTACATATCTATCGAAGACTCATCTCATCCTCATTGCTATTGTACTGCATCTAGTTAAAGAAACTCCATTGTTGAAAGCCTCAGTTTCCGACTTTGAAATATTTGACCACAGACAGAATGATCAATATTGATATGGTGTACATTTAGAGTCAACCCATACTAGTCATCACTCACACTGATAAGACACAGAACAAGAGGATCTCAGACGGGATGATGGAGACATGTTTACCCCCGGAATAAACCTCCACATCAAGCTATTCGGATATCAATGCCAAACTGTTAGGAGCGAGCTCGTGAGTTGGGAGAGGGCATATCTTTTAAGTTATCATCATTAACACTCTCATGTTTACAGCAGGCTTTCGCTGTTCTGGATTGTTGATGCCGACGTGGTGAAATATTTGCGACTTAACACCAGAAGTGTGTTCTGACGATAAAACGCGTTATATCGATGTATTATACACGTGTAAACATGGTCTCCTCGTTAGTTTCCGGTCTGAGTGTGGAGTTAGAGGCGAGTAACCGCATTTCCTCCACCAACTCCGCACTCTCACAGAATTGTCGATGTGGTTTTGGAATGCCTTTACGAGACGTTATTTGAAACCACATGTGTTTTAGTATGAATATTTGTATTATAGGATTAATTAGTCCACTCTGCTGACTAACAAGATGTCATATTACTGGAAGAAAAAATGTATTCGGAAAAAGAAGTTAAAACGAAATTTTGAAATACTAGTTAATTAAACTGCCTGTTCAATTCAAAATAACATGTTGTATCTTTTCGGGTGTTTCAAGCTGAAATTCATTTTCTGGACATTTTGAAACTTTTTTTCTGCTCTAAACATGGTAGAGATTACGTCATCACTTGGTACTTACACATTAAGAATACCACTAGGGTGAGAGAAAACCATTCCTCACCATGAAACGATTATAAAAGTGCAAAGCATTTGAAACACTTGGCAAACTGTATAATCGTCCTTTTTCAGAATATTTCCCCTGGGTTGAAATCTCCCTGTCTAACCCAGATCAATGGTTCTAGGACCTCACAGGTAGCCCTAATCCCTCAACCTAACCCTAACCCTAACCAGGTAGCCCTAACCCAAATCCCAAACCCTAACCCTAATCCTAACCCTAACCCCTACCACTAACCAAAAAAGGATAAATGACTATTTATTTCACAGGTAAAATATAGGTACGTGTGTTCAATGTACGAGAAATAGCTGTATATTACACATGTTGTGGTAGAAACATTGAACACTTGTGTGAGATACAACGAAGGAATCGTGTAACCTTTATATCAAGTGTTTAATGTGACACTGGATTGTCAAACTTAAACGTATATAGACCGTAAAAAGATAAAGAAGATTGTAGCAACATCAAGACGACTAATTTCAACAAAGTGGTACACTGAAAGGTCAAAAGAAATCGATAACATGCTGAATACTGATTTAGATGGCATAGATAATATGTTGAATACGGATTTAGTTAGCGAAGATAACATGTTGAATACTGATTTAGTTAGCGAAGATAACATGTTGAATACTGATTTAGCTGGCATAGATAATATGTTGAATACTGATTTAGATGGCGAAGATAACATGTTGAATACTGATTTAGATGGCGAAGATAACATGTTGAATACTGATTTAGCTGGCGTAGATAACATGTTGAATACTAATTTAGCTGGTGTAGATAACATATTGAATACTGATTTAGCTGGCGTAGATAACATGCTGAATACTGATTTAGCTGGCGTAGATAACATGTTGAATACTTATCTAGTTTGCGAAGATAACATGTTGAATACTAATTTAGCTGACGTAGATAACATGTTGAATACTGATTTAGCTGGTGTAGATAACATATTGAATACTGATTTAGCTGGCGTAGATAACATGTTGAATACTGATTTAGCTGGCGTAAATAACATGTTGAATACTGATCTAGCTGGCGTAAATAACATGTTGAATACGGATTTAGTTAGCGAAGATAACATGTTGAATACTGATTTAGCTGGCGTAAATAACATGTTGAATACTGATCTAGCTGGCGTAGATAACATGTTGAATACTGATTTAGCTGGCGTAAATAACATGTTGAATACTGATCTAGCTGGCGTAAATAACATGTTGAATACGGATTTAGTTAGCGAAGATAACATGTTGAATACTTATTTAGTTAGCGAAGAAAACATGTTGAATACTGATTTAGCTGGCGTAGATAGGACGTTGAATACTGATTTAGCTGGCGTAGATAACATGTTGAATACTGATTTAGCTGGCGTAGATAACATGTTGAATACTGATTTAGCTGGCGAAGATAACATGTTGAATACTTATTTAGTTAGCGAAGAAAACATGTTGAATACTGATTTAGCTGGCGTAGATAGGACGTTGAATACTGATTTAGCTGGCGTAGATAACATGTTGAATACTGATTTAGCTGGCGTAGATAACATGTTGAATACTGATTTAGCTGGCGTAGATAACATGTTGAATACTGATTTAGTTAGCGAAGAAAACATGTTGAATACTGATTTAGCTGGCGTAGATAACATGTTGAATACTGATTTAGCTGGCGCAGATAACATGTTGAATACTGATTTAGTTAGCGAAGAAAACATGTTGAATACTGATTTAGATGGCGAAGATAACATGTTGAATACTGATTTAGTTAGCGAAGATAACATGTTGAATACTGAATATTTAGTTAGCGAAGATAACATGTTGAATACTGATTTAGTTAGCGAAGATAACATGCTGAATACTGATTTAGCTGGCGAAGATAACATGTTGAATACTGATTTAGCTGGCGAAGATAACATGTTGAATACTGATTTAGCTGGTGTAGATAACATGTTGAATACTGATTAACTGATGTAGATAACATGTTGAATACTGATTAACTGATGTAGATAACATGTTGAATACGGTGTAGATAACATGTTGAATACTGATTTAGCTGGCGAAGATAACATGTTGAATACTGATTTGACTGGTTTAGATAACATGTTTCATACTGATTTAGCTGACGTCAATAACATGTTGAATACTTCTTTAGTTTGCGAAGATAACATGTTGAATACTGATATGGTTAGCGAAGATAACATGTTGAATATTTATTTAGTTTGCGAAGATAACATGTTGAATACTGATTTAGTTAGTGAAGATAACTTGCTGAATACTGATTTAGCTGGCGACGATAACATGTTGAATACTGATTTAGCTGGTGTAGATAACATATTGGATATTGATTTAGATGGTTTAGATAACATGTTGAATACTAATTTAGCTGGCGTAGATAACATGTTGAATACTGATTTAGCTGGTGTAGATAACATGTTGAATACTGATTTAGCTGGCGTAGATAACATGTTGAATACTTATCTAGTTTGCGAAGATAACATGTTGAATACTGATTTAGCTGGCGAAGATAACATGTTGAATACTGATTTAGCTGGTGTAGATAACATGTTGGATATTGATTTAGATGGTTTAGATAACATGTTGAATACTAATTTAGCTGGCGTAGATAACATGTTGAATACTGATTTAGCTGGCGTAGATAACATGTTGAATCTGATTTAGCTGGTGTAGATAACATGCTGAATATTTATTTAGTTTGCGAAGATAACATGTTGAATACTGATTTAGCTGGCGAAGATAACATGTTGAATACTGATTTAGCTGGCGAAGATAACATGTTGAATACTGATTTAGCTGGCGTAGATAACATGTTGAATACTGATCTAGCTGGCGTAAATAACATGTTGAATACTTATTTAGTTAGCGAAGATAACATGTTGAATACTGATTTAGCTGGCGTAGATAACATGTTGAATACTTATTTAGTTAGCGAAGAAAACATGTTGAATACTGATTTAGCTGGCGTAGATAGGACGTTGAATACTGATTTAGCTGGCGTAGATAACATGTTGAATACTGATTTAGCTGGCGTAGATAACATGTTGAATACTGATTTAGCTGGCGTAGATAACATGTTGAATACTGATTTAGCTGGCGTAGATAACATGTTGAATACTGATTTACATGTAGTTAGCGAAGAAAACATGTTGAATACTGATTTAGCTGGTGTAGATAACATGTTGAATACTTATTTGGTTTGCGAAGATAACATGTTGAATACTGATTTAGCTGGTGTAGATAACATGTTGAATACTGATTTAGCTGGTGTAGATAACATGTTGGATATTGATTTAGCTGGCATAGATAACATGTTGAATACTGATTTAGCTGACGTAAATAACATGTTGAATACTTCTTTAGTTTGCGAAGATAACATGTTGAATACTGATATGGTTAGCGAAGATAACATGTTGAATATTTATTTAGTTTGCGAAGATAACATGTTGAATACTGAATATTTAGTTAGCGAAGATAACATGTTGAATACTGATTTAGTTAGCGAAGATAACATGCTGAATACTGATTTAGCTGGCGAAGATAACATGTTGAATACTGATTTAGCTGGCGAAGATAACATGTTGAATACTGATTTAGCTGGTGTAGATAACATGTTGAATACTGATTTAGCTGGTGTAGATAACATGTTGAATACGGTGTAGATAACATGTTGAATACTGATTTAGCTGGCGAAGATAACATGTTGAATACTGATTTGACTGGTTTAGATAACATGTTTCATACTGATTTAGCTGACGTAAATAACATGTTGAATACTTCTTTAGTTTGCGAAGATAACATGTTGAATACTGATATGGTTAGCGAAGATAACATGTTGAATATTTATTTAGTTTGCGAAGATAACATGTTGAATACTGATTTAGTTAGCGAAGATAACTTGCTGAATACTGATTTAGCTGGCGAAGATAACATGTTGAATACTGATTTAGCTGGCGAAGATAACATGTTGAATACTGATTTAGCTGGCGAAGATAACATGTTGAATACTGATTTAGCTGGCGTAGATAACATGTTGAATACTGATCTAGCTGGCGTAAATAACATGTTGAATACTTATTTAGTTAGCGAAGATAACATGTTGAATACTGATTTAGCTGGCGTAGATAACATGTTGAATACTTATTTAGTTAGCGAAGAAAACATGTTGAATACTGATTTAGCTGGCGTAGATAGGACGTTGAATACTGATTTAGCTGGCGTAGATAACATGTTGAATACTGATTTAGCTGGCGTAGATAACATGTTGAATACTGATTTAGCTGGCGAAGATAACATGTTGAATACTTATTTAGTTAGCGAAGAAAACATGTTGAATACTGATTTAGCTGGCGTAGATAGGACGTTGAATACTGATTTAGCTGGCGTAGATAACATGTTGAATACTGATTTAGCTGGCGTAGATAACATGTTGAATACTGATTTAGCTGGCGTAGATAACATGTTGAATACTGATTTAGCTGGCGTAGATAACATGTTGAATACTGATTTACATGTAGTTAGCGAAGATAACATGTTGAATACTGATTTAGCTGGTGTAGATAACATGTTGAATACTTATTTGGTTTGCGAAGATAACATGTTGAATACTGATTTAGCTGGTGTAGATAACATGTTGAATACTGATTTAGCTGGTGTAGATAACATGTTGGATATTGATTTAGCTGGCATAGATAACATGTTGAATACTGATTTAGCTGGCGAAGATAACATGTTGAATACTTATTTAGTTAGCGAAGATAACATGTTGAATACTGATTTAGCTGGCGAAGATAACATGTTGGATATTGATTTAGCTCGGGGGAGATACAAAATGTAACATGTTGAATACTGATTTAGCTGGCGAAGATAACATGTTGAATACTTATTTAGTTAGCGAAGATAACATGTTGAATACTGATTTAGCTGGTGTAGATAACATGTTGAATACTTATTTAGTTTGCGAAGATAACTTGTTGAATACTGATTTAGCTGGCGAAGATAACATGTTGAATACTTATTTAGTTTGCGAAGATAGCATATTGAATACTGATTTAGCTGGTGTAGATAACATGTTGAATACTTATTTAGTTTGCAAAGATAACATGTTGAATACTGATTTAGCAAGCGAAGATAATATGTTGAAAGCACCACGCATTCCCTTGTTAATCAATTTACACCACAATTTGCCTCTATTTATAAAATCTAAATCTATTTTGAAATCTACATTACAACAATAAAGTGTTTCCCTTTTCCGTAACTTATTAATTAGGGTTTATAGAGAGACATAGCTGTCGCATGTGGTATAGAAATGATGTCACCAAATCGAATGTTGATGGAGTCTGATGCTATCATGGAAATGTCAATTAATATATAATGTTGATGCCACGTGTGGTAGCTATGGCGTTCCATAATAACATTGGGAATTCTTCATGCTCAGCTGACGTCGAAGACATGTGGAACATTATCAAGCTTTATATTAATGACATGTGGATTACAGATTTTGCTGACGTCGAAGACATGTGGAACATTATCAAGCTTTACATTAATGACATGTGGATTACAGATTTGGCTGAGGACGATGACAGGTGGTATACTGCTTTAGCACGGGAATCAGAGGGAACAGAACATGGCCACGTGACGTTTTTACCCACACAGCACGGGAATCAGAGGGAACAGAACATGGCCACGTGACGTTTTTACCTACACAGCACGGGAATCAGAGGGAACAGAACATGGCGACGTGACGTTTTTACGTACACAGCACGGGAATCAGAGGAAACAGAACATGGCCACGTGACGTTTTTATCTACATAGCACGGGAATCAGAGGGAACAGAACATGGCCACGTGACGTTTTTACCTACACAGCACGGGAATCAGAGGGAACAGAACATGGCCACGTAACGTTTTTACCTACACAGCACGGAAATCAGAGGGCACAGAACATGGCCACGTGTCGTTTTTACCCACACAGCACGGGAATCAGAGGGAACAGAACATGGCCACGTGACGTTTTTACCTACACAGCACGGGAATCAAAGGGGACAGAACATGGCCACGTGACGTTTTTACCTACACAGCACGGGAATCAGAGGGAACAGAACATGGCCACGTGACGTTTTTACCTACACAGCATGGGAATCAGAGGAAACAGAACATGGCGACGTGACGTTTTTACCTACACAGCACGGGAATCAGAGGGAACAGAACATGGCGACGTGACGTTTTTACCTACACAGCACGGGAATCAGAGGGAACAGAACATGGCCACGTGACGTGTTTTACCTACATAGCACGGGAATCAGAGGGAACAGAACATGGCCACATGACGTTTTTACCCACACAGCACGGGAATCAGAGGGAACAGAACATGGCCACGTAACCTTTTTTACCTACACAGCACGGAAATCAGAGGGCACAGAACATGGCCACGTGACGTTTTTACCCACACAGCACGGGAATCAGAGGGAACAAAACATGGCCACGTGACGTTTTTACCTACACAGCACGGGAATCAAAGGGGACAGAACATGGCCACGTGACGTTTTTACCTACACAGCACGGGAATCAGAGGGAACAGAACATGGCCACGTGACGTTTTTACCTACACAGCACGGGAATCAGAGGAAACAGAACATGGCGACGTGACGTTTTTATCTACACAGCACGGGAATTAGAGGGAACAGAATATGGCGACATGACGTTTTTACCTACACAGCACGGGAATCAGAGGGAACAGAACATGGCCACGTGACGTTTTTACCTTCATAGCACGGGAATCAGAGGGAACAGAACATGGCTACGTGACGTTTTTACCTACACAGCACGGGAATCAGAGGGAACAGAACATGGCCACGTGACGTTTTTACCTTCATAGCACGGGAATCAGAGGGAACAGAACATGGCCACGTGACGTTTTTACCTTCATAGCACGGGAATCAGAGGGAACAGAACATGGCCACGTGACGTTTTTACCTTCATAGCACGGGAATCAGAGGGAACAGAACATTGCCACGTGACGTTTTTACCTTCATAGCACGGGAATCAGAGGGAACAGAACATAGCCACGTTTCGTTTTTACCTTCATAGCACGGGAATCAGAGGGAACAGAACATGGCCACGTGACGTTTTAATCTACATAGCACGGGAATCAGAGGGAACAGAACATGGCCACGTGACGTTTTTACCTTCATAGCACGGGAATCAGAGGGAACAGAACATGGCCAGGTGACGTTTTTACCTACACAGCACGGAAATCAGAGGGCACAGAACATGGCCACGTGACGTTTTTACCCACACAGCACGGGAATCAGAGGGAACAGAACATGGCCACGTGACGTTTTTACCTTCATAGCACGGGAATCAGAGGGAACAGAACATGGCCACGTGACGTTTTTACCTTCTTAGCACGGGAATCAGAGAGAACAGGACATGGCCACGTGACGTTTTTACCTTCATAGTACAGGAATCAGAGGGAACAGAACATGGCCACGTGACGGTTCTTTTTTACTTACACAGCACGGGAATCAGAGGGAACAGAACATGACGACGTGACGGTTTTTTTTACTTACACAGCACGGGAATCAGAGGGAACAGAAAATGGCGACGTGACGTTTTTTTACCTCCACAACATGACAATTAAAAGGGATTTTAATATGACTTTGTTTTTTAATTAAAAAACCTAAGATTGATCTCGTTCGACAGGATAATTATGCGGTTTTTGCAAAATGTTTAGTCTCGACATATTCTTCCATTCGCATGATTCTTGTTCAAATTAAATAGTCTTATTAGAGAGTACGTAGGTCAATATTGCAACTCTTTGTCGTTTACGTCATTAAAGGTGACACGAAAAGTGTAGTGACACACTAGGATACTCGGCTGTAGTTTTCTTGCGCACGTGCCTGATGAAGTGTTCCGTCATACTCACCAATGATGTCTCTGTTTGAGTTCGCCTATGTACGTGCCTTCATTGGTGGTACTGTATCAGCCAATGCACGTGACGTCGCCCTCAAGATCACATCATTACCACCACATTAAAACTGACGCACCCTACCGAAGTATTGCATGCTTAATTAACAAATAATCATTACAAGGTTAAATACGCATTCAGGGTCAACTCAACTTTTGCCGATTTCACGGGGTGACCACTCAGTTTTCTATGGAGATAAAGACATAATTTCTAACATTAGGGGATATCTTTGGGTTTACGTTAACATTAGAAATATCCTATATTTCTCTGTCTGATCAATGGGACTTGAAATGACGGCGCGCATGCATAAAAGGCACCATACCCAGATATGCACCATAAAATGATAGGGTACACTAGATATCGTCCAACACTAGATATCATCCAACACTTGATATCGTCCAACACTAGATATCATCCAACACTAGATATCATCCAACACTAGATATCATCCAACACTAGATATAGTCCAACACTAGATATAGTCCAACACTAGATATCGTCCAAGACTAGATATCGTCCTACACTAGATATCGTCCAACACTAGATATCATCCAACACTTGATATCGTCCAACACTAGATATCATCCAACACTAGATATCGTCCAACACTAGATATCATCCAACACTTGATATCGTCCAACACTAGATATCATACACTAGATATCGTCCAACACTAGACATCGTCCAAGACTAGATATCGTCCTACACTAGATATCGTCCAACACTAGATATCGTCCAACACTAGATATCATACACCAGATATCGTCCAACACTAGATATCATCCAACACTTGATATCGTCCAACACTAGATATCATACACTAGATATCGTCCAACACTAGACATCGTCCAAGACTAGATATCGTCCTACACTAGATATCGTCCAACACTAGATATCCTCAAACACTAAATATCATCCAACACTAGATATCCTCAAACACAAAATATCATACGACACTAGATATCCTCAAACACTAGATAACGTCCAACACTAGATATCTTCCAGCACCTGATATCGTCCAACACTAGATATCCTCAAACACCAGATATCGTCCATTACTAGATATCGTCCAACACTAGATATCACCCAACACTAGATATCATCCAACACTAGATATCGTCTAACACTAGATATCATCTAACACTAGATATCGTCCAACACCAGATATCGTCCAACACTAGACATCATCCAACACTAGATATCGTCCACCACTACATATCCTCAAACACCAGATATCGTCCAACACTAGATATCGTCCAACACTTGATATCGTCCAACACTTGATATCGTCAAACACTAGATATCATCCAACACTAGATATCGTCCAACACTAGATATCGTCCAACACTAGATATCACCCAACACTAGATATCATCCAACACTAGATATCGTCCAACACTTCATATCGTCAAACACTAGATATCCTCAAACACTTGATATCGTCCAACACTTGATATCGTCAAACACTAGATATCACCCAACACTTCATATCATCCAACACTAGATATCATCCTACACTAGATATCGTCCAACACTAGATATCCTCAAACACTAAATATCCTCAAACACTAGATATCGTTCAACACTAGATATCATCCAACACTAGATATCCTCAAACACAAAATATCATACAACACTAGATATCGCCAAACACCAGATATCGTCCAACACTAGATATCATCCAACACTTGATATCGTCCAACACAAGATATTGTCCAAACACCAGATATCGTCCAACACTAGATATCATCCAACACGAGATATCGTCCAACACTAGATATCGTCCAACACTAGACATCATCCAACACTAGATATCGTCCAACACTAGATATCACCCAACACAAGATATCATCCAACACTAGATATCGTCCAACACTAGATATCATCCAACACCAGATATCGTCCAACACCAGATATCGTCCAACACTAGATATCACCCAACACTAGATATCATCCAACACTAGATATCGTCCAACACCAGATATCGTCCAACACTAGAAATCGTCCAACACTAGATATCATCCAACACTAGATATCGTCCAACACCAGATATCGTCCAACACTAGATATCACCCAACACTAGATATCATCCAACACTAGATATCGTCCAACACCAGATATCGTCCAACACTAGAAATCGTCCAACACTAGATATCACCCAACACTTGATATCGTCCAACACTAGATATCACCCAACGCTAGATATCGTCCAACACTAGATATCGTCCAACACTAGATATCCTCAAACATCAGATATCGTCCAACACTAGATATCATCCAACACTAGATATCGTCCAACACTAGATATCATCCAACACTAGATATCGTCCAACACTAGATATCACCCAACACAAGATATCATCCAACACTAGATATCACCCAACACTAGATATCATCCAACACTAGATATCGTCCAACACCAGATATCGTCCAACACTAGAAATCGTCCAACACTAGATATCATCCAACACTAGATATCGTCCAACACCAGATATCGTCCAACACTAGATATCACCCAACACTAGATATCATCCAACACTAGATATCGTCCAACACCAGATATCGTCCAACACTAGAAATCGTCCAACACTAGATATCACCCAACACTTGATATCGTCCAACACTAGATATCACCCAACGCTAGATATCGTCCAACACTAGATATCGTCCAACACTAGATATCCTCAAACATCAGATATCGTCCAACACTAGATATCATCCAACACTAGATATCGTCCAACACTAGATATCATCCAACACTAGATATCGTCCAACACCAGATATCGTCCAACACTAGATATCACCCAACACTAGATATCATCCAACACTAGATATCGTCCAACACTAGATATCGTCCAACACCATATATCGTCCAACACTAGATATCGTCCAACACTAGACATCGTCCAAGACTAAATATCGTCCTACACTGGATATCCTCAAACACTAGATATCCTCAAACACCAGATATCGTCCAACACTAAATATCGTCCAACACTTGATATCGTCCAACACCATATATCGTCCAACACTAGATATCGTCCAAGACTAGATATCGTCCAACACTAGATATCGTCCTACACTAGATATCGTCCAACACTAGATATCCTCAAACACTAAATATCATCCAACACTAGATATCCTCAAACACAAAATATCATACGACACTAGATATCCTCAAACACTAGATAACGTCCAACACTAGATATCTTCCAGCACCTGATATCGTCAAACACTCGATATCCTCAAACTCCAGATATCGTCCATTACTAGATATCGTCCAACACTAGATATCACCCAACACTAGATATCATCCAACACTAGATATCGTCTAACACTAGATATCATCTAACACTAGATATCGTCCAACACCAGATATCGTCCAACACTAGATATCATCCAACACTAGATATCGTCCACCACTAGATATCGTCCAACACTAGATATCGTCCAACACTAGATATCGTCCAACACTTGATATCGTCCAACACTTGATATCATCCAACACTAGATATCATCCAACACTAGATATCGTCCAACACTAGATATCGTCCAACACCAGATATCGTCCAACACTAGATATCGTCCAACACTAGATATCATCCAACACTTTATATCGTCCAACACCATATATCGTCCAACACTAGATATCGTCCAACACTTGATATCGTCCAACACTAGATATCACCCAACACTAGATATCATCCAACACTAGATATCGTCCAACACTAGATATCGTCCAACACCATATATCGTCCAACACTAGATATCGTCCAACACTAGACATCGTCCAAGACTAGATATCGTCCTACACTAGATATCCTCAAACACTAGATATCCTCAAACACCAGATATCGTCCAACACTAAATATCGTCCAACACTTGATATCGTCCAACACCATATATCGTCCAACACTAGATATCGTCCAAGACTAGATATCGTCCAACACTAGATATCGTCCTACACTAGATATCGTCCAACACTAGATATCCTCAAACACTAAATATCATCCAACACTAGATATCCTCAAACACAAAATATCACACGACACTAGATATCCTCAAACACTAGATAACGTCCAACACTAGATATCTTCCAGCACCTGATATCGTCCAACACTAGATATCCTCAAACACCAGATATCGTCCATTACTAGATATCGTCCAACACTATATATCACCCAACACTAGATATCATACACTAGATATCGTCCAACACTAGATATCGTCTAACACTAGATATCATCTAACACTAGATATCGTCCAACACCAGATATCGTCCAACACTAGATATCATCCAACACTAGATATCGTCCACCACTAGATATCCTCAAACACCAGATATCGTCCAACACTAGATATCGTCCAACACTTGATATCATCTAACACTAGATATCGTCCAACACCAGATATCGTCCAACACTAGATATCATCCAACACTAGATATCGTCCACCACTAGATATCCTCAAACACCAGATATCGTCCAACACTAGATATCGTCCAACACTTGATATCATCCAACACTAGATATCCTCAAACACAAAATATCATACAACACTAGATATCGCCAAACACCAGATATCGTCCAACACTAGATATCATCCAACACTTGATATCGTCCAACACAAGATATTGTCCAATACTAGATATCGTCCAACACTAGATATCATCCAACACTAGATATCGTCCAACACTAGATATCACCCAACACAAGATATCATCCAACACTAGATATCGTCCAACACTAGATATCATCCAACACTAGATATCGTCCAACACCAGATATCGTCCAACACTAGATATCATCCAACACTAGATATCATCCAACACTAGATATCGTCCAACACCAGATATCGTCCAACACTAGAAATCGTCCAACACTAGATATCACCCAACACTAGATATCATCCAACACTAGATATCGTCCAACACCAGATATCGTCCAGCACCAGATATCGTCCAACACTTGATATCGTCCAACACTAGCTATCATCCAACACTAGATATCGTCCAACACTAGATATCCTCAAACATCAGATATCGTCCAACACTAGATATCGTCCAACACTAGATATCATCCAACACTAGATATCGTCCAACACCATATATCGTCCAACACTAGATATCGTCCAAGACTAGACATCGTCCAAGACTAGATATCGTCCTACACTAGATATCGTCAAACACTAGATATCCTCAAACACCAGATATCGTCCAACACTAAATATCGTCCAACACTTGATATCGTCCAACACTAGATATCATCCAACACTAGATATCGTCCACCACTAGATATCCTCAAACACCAGATATCGTCCAACACTAGATATCGTCCAACACTTGATATCATCCAACACTAGATATCCTCAAACACAAAATATCATACAACACTAGATATCGCCAAACACCAGATATCGTCCAACACTAGATATCATCCAACACTTGATATCGTCCAACACAAGATATTGTCCAATACTAGATATCGTCCAACACTAGATATCATCCAACACTAGATATCGTCCAACACTAGATATCACCCAACACAAGATATCATCCAACACTAGATATCGTCCAACACTAGATATCATCCAACACTAGATATCGTCCAACACCAGATATCGTCCAACACTAGATATCACCCAACACTAGATATCATCCAACACTAGATATCGTCCAACACCAGATATCGTCCAACACTAGAAATCGTCCAACACTAGATATCACCCAACACTAGATATCATCCAACACTAGATATCGTCCAACACCAGATATCGTCCAGCACCAGATATCGTCCAACACTTGATATCGTCCAACACTAGCTATCATCCAACACTAGATATCGTCCAACACTAGATATCCTCAAACATCAGATATCGTCCAACACTAGATATCGTCCAACACTAGATATCATCCAACACTAGATATCGTCCAACACCATATATCGTCCAACACTAGATATCGTCCAAGACTAGACATCGTCCAAGACTAGATATCGTCCTACACTAGATATCGTCAAACACTAGATATCCTCAAACACCAGATATCGTCCAACACTAAATATCGTCCAACACTTGATATCGTCCAACACCATATATCGTCCAACACTAGATATCGTTCAAGACTAGATATCGTCCAACACTAGATATCGTCCAAGACTAGATATCGTCCAACACCATATATCGCCCAACACTAGCTATCGTCCAACACTAAATATCATCTAACACTAGATATCCTCAAACACTAAATATCATCCAACACTAGATATCATCCGACACTAGATATCATCCAACACTAGATATCCTCAAACACAAAATATCATACGACAATAGATATCCTCAAACACTAGATAACGTCCAACACTAGATATCTTCCATCACCTGATATCGTCCAACACTAGATATCCTCAAACACCAGATATCGTCCAACACTAGATATCACCCAACACTAGATATCACCCAACACTAGATATCATCAAACACTAGATATCGTCCAACACTAGATATTGTCACACACTAGATATCGTCCAACACTAGATATCATCAAACACCAGATATCGTCCAACACTAGATATCATCCAACACTAGATATCGTCCAACACTAGATATCGCGAAACACTAGATATCGTCCAACACTAGATATCATCCAACACTAGATATCGCCAAAGACCAGATATCGTACAAGACTAGAAATCGTCCAACACTAAATATCGTCATACACTAGATATCGTTCAAGACTAGATATCGTCAAACACTAGATATCGCCAAACACCAGATATCGCCAAAGACCAGATATCGTACAACACTAGAAATCGTCCAACACTACATATCGTCAAACACTAGATATCGCCAAACACCAGATATCGCCAAAGACCAGATATCGTACAACACTAGAAATCGTCCAACACTAAATATCGGCCAACACCAGATATCGTCCAACACTAGATATCGTCCAACACTAGATATCGCCAAACACCAGATATCGTCCAACACTAGATATCGCCAAACACCAGATGTTATTCCACTCTAGGTATCGTCCAACACCAGATATCGCCAAACACAATATATCGTCGCTCACTAAATAACGTCCTACTCCCGATATCGCCCAACAATAGATATCATCCAATACTAGATGTCGTCCCACTCTATTTATCGTCCAACACCAGATTTTGCCAAACACCAGATATCGTCAAACACTAGATATCCTCCAACACCAGGGAACGTCACTTTCCAGATATCGTTCTATATTAGATATCGTCACATTCTACATATCGTTACACTCTAGATATTGTCACATTATAGATATCGCTCAACACCAGTAAGCGTCACACTCCAGATATTGTCCAATATCAGGTATCGTCACACTGTAGATATCGTCCAACACAAGATAGTGTCACATTCTAGATATCGTCACACTGTAGATATCGTCACATTCTAGATATCGTCACACTGTAGATATCGTCACACTCTATATATCGTCACACTGTAGATATCATCACACTGTAGATATCGTCACACTGTAGATATCGTCCAACACCAGGTATCGTCACACTGTAGATATCATCACACTGTATATATCGTCACACTCTATATATCGTCACACTGTAGATATCGTCACACTGTAGATATCGATATCGTCACACTCTATATATCGTCACACTGTAGATATCATCACACTGTAGATATCGTCACACTGTAGATATCATCACACTCTAGATATCGTCACACTGTAGATATCGTCACACTGTAGATATCGTCCAACACAAGATAGTGTCACACTGTAGATATCGTCACACTGTAGATATCGTCACACTGTAGATATCGTCCAACACCAGGTATCGTCACACTGTAGATATCGTCACACTGTAGATATCATCACACTGTAGATATCGTCACACTGTAGATATCGTCACACTGTAGATATCGTCCAACACCAGGTATCGTCACACTGTAGATATCGTCACACTGTAGATATCGTCACACTGTATATATCGTCACACTGTATATATCGTCACACTGTAGATATCGTCACACTGTAGATATCGTCACACTGTAGATACTGTGGATAGGCTACCGGGATAGGTTACCGGGATAGGTTACCGGGGTAGGTTACCGAGATAGGTTACCGGGATAGGTTACCAGCATAGGTTACCGGGGTAGGTTACAGGGGTAGGTTACTGGATTATGTTACCGGGGTAGGTTACCGGATAAGGTTATCGGGGTAGGTTACCGGGATAGGTTACCGGGATAGGCTACCGGGGTAGGTTACCGGGATAGGTTACCGGGGTAGGTTACCGAGATAGGTTACCGGGATAGGTTACCGGCATAGGTTACCGGGGTAGGTTACAGGGGTAGGTTACCGGGGTAGGATACCTGGGTAGGTTACCGGGATAGGTTACCGGGGTAGGTTTCCGGGGTAGGTTACCGAGATAGGTTACCGGTAAGGTTACCGGGGTAGGTTACCGGGATAGGTTACTGGGGTAGGTTACCGGGGTAGGCTACCGGGGTAGGCTACCGGGGTAGGTTACCGGGATAGGTTACCGGGGTAGGTTCCCGGGGTAGGTTACCGAGATAGGTTACCGGTAAGGTTACCGGGGTAGGTTACCGGGATAGGTTACTGGGTTATGTTACCGGGGTAGGTTACCAGGATTGGTTACCGGGGAAGGTTACTGGGTTATGTTACCGGGGTAGGTTACTGGGTTATGTTACCGGGGTAGGTTACCGGGATTGGTTACCGGGGAAGGTTACTGGGTTATGTTACCGGGGTAGGTTACCGGGGTAGGTTACCGGGATAGGTTACCGGGGTAGGTTACCGGGGTAGGTTACCGGGATAGACTACCGGAATATGTTACCGGGATAGGTTACCGGGATATGTTACCGGGATAGGTTACCGGAATATGTTACCGGGGTAGGTTACCGGGATATGTTACCGGGATAGGTTACCGGGGTAGGTTACCAGGGTAGGTTACCGGGGTAGGTTACCGGGTTAGGTTACCTGGTTAGGTTACCGGGGTAGCATCGTGTTAGGTATTCTGAACAGCCTTATGCACGAACACTGAAATATCCGGTCCAGAATCACGTTACAAGTGTCATGGACATGGTTTGGAGGTCAGTCGGACTATATACAATCAATACAGTATCTTCTGACCACAACATGTCGACTTCTGAAAGTTAAGGATGTGAAGTTCGACATTGTCGGGCTGTAGATGTATCTGTAATTTGATTGACGACTCTGGGCATGAGAAACCAGATGTGACAAAATTGGCCCAAACAAACACTAACGTGACCATCAGTGTCTATATCACGTGACTAGATGTACTGCCGCGCACTGTATAAGGACGCCCGTTACTTACGCCATATCGTGTTTACAAAGCTCATTGTCCAATTGATTGCATCTTTAGTTTTGGAGTCAATTAGTTTCGAGATAGCTGCACGCGATCGTTTTGTACAATATGATTGGGGAAAAGTGCCATGTAGTTGATAGATCGAAGAAAAAGCTCCTGCCAATAGATAGCTCGTGAGCTGTTCCAGGACGGATCCCGGAGAGACGGACCCAAAAAATAGGCAAACCGGGAACTTTCGGACAAATGATCTTGAGATTGGAAGTCTGGATGTCACGTGACGTGAGAAAGTACACGGCTCCCGACGTCGTCATTCTGGTGTGCCTGGGATAATTGCAATCAACATCGGACGTCCTGCACGCGCAATCATACTCTGGTCACGAAAACATGTCGTCTGCCGTAGGTCTTTAATTTGTATAAGATTGAAATGGAATGTGAAAACCATATTACCCTGCGATTGTTTTGTGCTCTCCGCTGTGCGGCTGTTGTGCCTGGTTTTTGTCATAGTACAATGCTATTTCCGTCCGATCAGCTTCACGTGCTGTCTACGGATTTTTTATTCCACAATTTCCTTGTATCTATAGAATCTATCTACAGATGGATTTATTATAAAAAAAATGCTATAGACAGATACCGACCAATTTATCCGTGAGATTGTTTTTAAATCTTAAGCAACCGATGTTTTAATGGCAGAAAATGGTGGCATCGTCAAGAGGAGGAGACTTGGGGACTACTGTCCACACGTCAGAGACAGATGGGTCAACGTCTAATATATAAAACTAATCCTACGAAAGGCATGCTGAATCCCGTCTGTAACTCGTCGTTTGATATTACGGAATAAAAACAATATATTAAATATCCGATAACAGACGGGTACAATTTATTATGTCCCTGCGCAGTTTCATGTCACTGACCGAACAGATGATGTTGTACGACGTCACGGTCTACGGGGGATGGCGTGCTGTTCATATGTCAATAAACCTTCGCTGTATTAATATCTTTTTCGGTTATAGGACTACGTGAGACGAATTCTAACTCACACTTGACTTTGTTGGACGATAAACTATAGAAAACGTGGAGGTAGTTTATTCCGTCATCAGCTGTAGCTTTTAATCACGTTTCGTTACCATATAAAAAGTGTTGTCGACAAACGAATTCCTGCATTCGGATTCCGATAAAAAACAGGACCTGACAATTGTTTCCATGGTGACAACATTGTTCAGCCGGCATGCATTCGACGTATGACGTAATAAACACATGCTGGTATTTATAATAACGAAACTTATTCAATTATGGTTTAACAGCACTTTTAAATACAGTGTAAAGAGGTGATACATGCTACGCTACAGTAGCTGTTTACCACGAATCTCTTCTGAAGGTTCCGCTCCAGGCAAAAGCGCATGAAAGGGAACCCGCGCTTTGGATTGTTTTCACCAATTGAGCATTCCAAAGGCTCTTGAGAATTTGTAAATTTTCGGTCGTAAATCTTTTTTCGTATATGCTAATGGTAGAAATGTAAATATAAGTAATAAACTATATTTCGTTTCGGATATAGGCATGTATTTACATTCCTAATGTGGTTTGCTGATATGAACATACCAAGTGAAAACAACAAACATATGACCATGAATACACTATGAAAACCGTATGAAAACATTGTCTCTCGTGCAAATCACCTGATTAATCGGGTCATATTAATACGCCATCAAAAAAATAGTCCGCCTGAAAATATTGTGATTTTGTTGCAATTTGTTCATATAAAATAAATTTGTTCACATAAAATAAATATGATTTGAATTGAATGATTGTATTTAATATTATTTTTACTTTAATACTTCTTTCTTTTTGCTTTATACAAAATTAAACAAAAAAGACAGGAAAATGCGGAACGACATTAAAACAATGGCGTGGTGCATATGCGGGATCTCCCGGCTGTTCTAATAATTTGGCGTTTCGTCGTATACATGACACATTTTTCTTTTTAATAAAATTTCTCGTTTTCTCGATATAAATTTTTTAAATCAGGGTTATGTTAATATATTAATTGAATAGATTTTTTTTTAATTTTCATTGCGGCTATGAATACCAGTAGCTAGCTACATATCCTCAGAGGCGCGCTACCGCGCGCCACGGGATATGTAGCTAGCTACTGGTATCCGTAGCCGCAATGAAAATTAAAAAAATCTATTCAATCCATATATGAACCCAACAGCATTACAAGCCAATAACTTGGACCGCGCTATTACATCAATCACGGCAAACGTCATATCGCTGGAGAAAATTAGTGACGTCATGATAAGAAAATATTGTACATGATGCATAACCGTCCATTTCAGATTTCATAAGGAGCTATTTTAAAAGAATATTAATTGTGGTCAAACTATTTCATGTTAATCAAGTTTGAGAACGAAGTATATTTTTTGTTGTGATTACCTGACATAGCCCTGTCATGCTGTAATTACAAATGTATTGTACTAAGCCTTGGTTCTAATTGGTCAATGTCTACAAACATCAGCAGTGTTTGTAGATAAACAATATTTTGCATTTTTTTTTCAAAATGTTCACAACTGACTAACTTTAACTTGCTTTCTCTCCAAGTTTATAGGTATTATTATATAGACGTCCTTCACAAACACGTCCACTATGGGTAGGTATTTGGAGTCCAACTGTTTATGTAGTTTCAATCACGTGGCTCTCCTACTTCCATAGAGACATTTCCCGTCCGTCCTGGCGTTCCTGCAGATGACACCTCCAGCAGACTTTGATCAAAGTAAACCAATGTTTGATGCGAGTAAGAGATGCGTGTGCAGGAGTAATTTCATTGAATTTATTGATGCCATGTTACACTTTTGAAAAATAGCATGATCACTGGTGAATTTCGAGAAGCATATAATTGTTTCCGCTTTGTCAGTCTGTCCTTCCGTTTGTAACATAAGATTGGACCACACCATTAGGACGTGTATTATAGTTTCCACTTTGTCAGTCTGTCCTTCTGTCTGTAACATAAGATTGGACCACACCATTAGGACGTGTATTATAGTTTCCACTTTGTCAGTCCGTCCTCCTGTCTGTAACATAAGATTGGACCACACGATTAGGACGTGTATTATAGTTTCCACTTTGTCAGTCTGTCCTTCCGTCTGTAACATAAGATTGGACCACACCATAAGGACGTGTATTATTGTTTCCACTTTGTCAGTCTGTCCTTCCGTCTGTAACATAAGATTGGACCACACCATTAGGACGTGTATTATTGTTTCCGCTTTGTCAGTCTGTCCTTCCGTCTGTAACATAAGATTGGATCACACCATTAGGACGCGTATAATTGTTTCCAATTTGTCAGTCTGTCCTTCCGTCTGTAACATAAGATTGAACCACACCATTAGGACGTGTATTATTGTTTCCACTTTGTCAGTCTGTCCTTCCGTCTGTAACATAAGATTGGACCACACCATTAGGACGTGTATTATTGTTTCCACTTTGTCAGTCTGTCCTTCCATCTGTAACATAAGATTGGACCACACCATTAGGACTGACAATACCTTCTTTACACAGTTATGTTATATCTGTAACAATAATTTACCTACATTTACCAAACATATTGTTCCCTCTATCACGCATATTTTTTATGAGCATTCATCACTTGATTGGTACATATTTTGTATTTAGGTACATGTCATGACCTGGCGTATCATTTCATTAATCTTGTCTTGTAGGTGACAAATTTACTCGACTAAACCCCCTTCTAGATCATGTCAAAAGATCATTCCTAAAAACCCTTCCGTCAAGGAAAGTAGATAAGAGTTGCATTAAGACACTGATTTTCTGGAGACGGTCAGCTTATAAAAGATGAACTGGTTAAGTTTGGTTTAACGGTATGGATATCTATGGTTTTTTTTTTACATTTAGGTAAAACAAGGTCAGACATGACCGACAAGGGAACGAATTTAGCTTACAGTGTCGTCTCCAAACTTATATCTCCTCCTTTATATCAAGGGAATCAATTATTTGTAGATAATATGTATACATCTCCGATTAAAGATTTACTAGCAAAATCAACCTCTACTCTCGCGATCTATTTGGGTACTGTTGGAATCACTGGGGTCACGTGATATTTTACCTGAATTTTTAGCTCAGACATCGTTTTACGTGGTCTTGGTCAGGATAAGCGGGAAACGATCATATTAATTGATGGGAAGTTTGATCTAAGGTACGGTGGCTGGGAACGGACAACATATACAAATATATTATTGCGTGGGAACGAAATATTATTGTGTGGGAAAGAAATATTATTGTGTTTGAACTAAATATTATTGCGTGGGAACGAAATATTATTGTGTTTGAACTAAATATTATTGCGTGGGAACGAAATATTATTGTGTTTGAACCAAATATTATTGTGCTTGAAGCAAATATTATTGTGTTTGAACCAAATATTACTGTGTTTGAACCAAATATTATTGTGTTTGAACCAAATATTATTGTGCTTGAACCAAATATTATTGTGCTTGAACCAAATATTATTGTGCTTGAACCAAATATTACTGTGTTTGAACCAAATATTACTGTGTTTGAACCAAATATTATTGTGTTTGAACCAAATATTATTGTGCTTGAAGCAAATATTATTGTGTTTGAACCAAATATTACTGTGTTTGAACCAAATATTATTGTGTTTGAACCAAATATTATTGTGCTTGAACCAAATATTACTGTGTTTAAACCAAATATTATTGTGCTTGAACCAAATATTATTGTGCTTGAACCAAATATTGCTGTGTTTGAACCAAATATTACTGTGTTTGAACCAAATATTACTGTGTTTGAACCAAATATTATTGTGTTTGAACCAAATATTATTGTGCTTGAACCAAATATTACTGTGTTTGAACCAAATATTATTGTGTTTGAACCAAATATTATTGTGCTTGAACCAAATATTACTGTGTTTGAACCAAATATTATTGTGTTTGAACCAAATATTATTGTGCTTGAACCAAATATTACTGTGTTTGAACCAAATATTATTGTGCTTGAACCAAATATTATTGTGCTTGAACCAAATATTACTGTGTTTGAACCAAATATTATTGTGCTTGAACCAAATATTATTGTGCTTGAACCAAATATTATTGTGCTTGAACCAAATATTACTGTGTTTGAACCAAATATCATTGCGTGGCCTTTGTACGAGATATCACAACATACCATATCGTGCTTTTATCTTTTATCAACAAAATCATACTTCTGGCGTACACCATTCCCAGCCATATTGTTTCCGTCAAAGTATTTGTTTAGCAGAGAATGTTATGTTCACAGAACGTGTCGTAGGTACCGATAATACAATGAGTCATCTAAACTGTCTGTATAGTCCATGACCTCCCAATTGTAAATTAATGTAACTTAACTGCTTCCAAAGGTAGTTAAATATAGACAATATATACATCTTTCAAACAAAATGCACACTTTCAAGTTTTTAACTGTTGGAGTGATAAACGGACGTTGTATATATCGGGTATTCGACATATCCTTCAAATTAAACGCTATTTTTTGTGGTAAAATTATTACACGGCTGTAATAAATCCTGACTGAACAGACAATCATTAGACTACTGCAGGAACAGGTAAATGCTAAATGTAGGAAATATCGTCAAAATAAAATTATTATTTTTTATATGTTTAATGGTTGTAATACTAAAAAACTTTCAAATTAAACAAACGTTTTAGGCATGAACACGGTATTACTGTACGAATGTGTTCACTCAGTAACAGCAATATACAATTAACGCGTATAAATCCCATCGTATACAGAAGTAAAACAGCTTAATTTAGGGATATTTGATTAAGAATTAAATGTAACTGTTGTTTGTGTTTTGAACATGCATCTTACTTGGTCCATAATTGTAAGCACTTCTCGCACATCCTCATTTCCGATTAATGAAGCCGTTATTTCGTAGTTTCTCATGCACCATCGATACCCGCGTAGTTTAAGTACCTGAGGCTTGTTATTGTATAAGTATCATATATATTATTAGTAGATATACAATCAATATCATCTACGTCATAACTACGCGCGGTAGACGATGTAATATCATCTTCATCATCACTAAATATACAATAAATATCATCTTCATTTCTACTAGATTTAAATTAATATCATCTTCATCATTACTAGATATACACGATATAATATCATCTTCATCGTCACTAAATATACAATAAATATCATCTTCATTTCTACTAGATTTAAATTAATATCATCTTCATCATTACTAGATATAAAATTAATATCATTTACAACATTACGAGATAAACACGATTTAATATGTTCCCAATTTATTTAATAGCAATCACTAAGCATACGTAAATGGAAAAACATATATCACCTCAACGTTGGATGTATACGTGGCGCGTCGTAAACGCCGATTTTACTTCGAGATACAATACGACTATCTAATGATGTAATAATGTTTTGAAATTCCGACGGTAGTGTATATGAGTGTATTTAAGTGAGGAACGCTCAAGCCTAATAATTGAGATACTGACCTCCTGGCGCGCCTTCCTGTGATTGGACATTGTGGATGTGTTTATCACCAGCTGACGACCGTGTCACATGTGCAACGAGGCTAATATATCACGAATGCGTAGATGTCCCGTGTTGTCAAAATGTTCGCTGTTTAGTGATTCGAGACACGGCTCGGGGGAGATGTCTCCTGTCTTGGCGTGGTGACCACTGCCCAAGGGATATGGCCTATGTCCAGGAGAGATGACCCCTGTCACCGTATAGCATCACAACTCCTCACCCTAACCTTGACCTTTAATTTGTTCTTGTAGAGAAATCAAAGCTTGTTAATCACACAGTAAAGTACAGACTCCTCTCATTTTGAAACCCGTGTTAATGAGAGAAGCTAGGATATAATTCACCATTCCCAGCCTGTTCGTGTCTTGGTTCGATAACACTGCTGCGTTTATGAACTAATATATTTCAAACAAAATATTTCGTTTTTTTTCTAATTCTCCTTCATTCTCGAGTTCCGACCTATTCGTATTTTTACATAAAACAATTCCAATGCCTTTCAAAATTCATAAATGGACCAGGATGTTTTCGATACCAGAGAGTAACATCGCGATAATCTAATCAGAGTTCTAGGAATTGTCTTCCTCCCAAGGAAAACTGTAATTATAGAATAAATTCCTCGATTTGACTACAATTTCTCTGAGGCAACACTCTCCAGTCATGATCAAGACTTGCACGCCATGGTCTGTTCCGTTTAAAGTTTAAGTCGAGTATGTCAGCGGTTTGATAAATCTAGATTACGAATACATTCTTTGATTAGATAACCATTGTTTGCTGCTGTTTTTGTCCGTTATTGGAGCCGAGGTTATTGTATTATCCATCCTTTTCCTAGAGGCTTGTTCCTTTTAATCAAGGGAGATCACTCCATATCCTAACGGGATTACAATGACGGATTTAAGTTCAATCAGTCTATACTTCAGAGAGTTAAACAAGTTAGGTAGTATACATTTGTACGTAGTATATACACAACAATACGGCCATCTGTCTTCGGCATAAAATGTTTATCTAGTCCTTATGTGTGAAGTAATGTCCGGATGTACTGTAGTAATGTGTCGTATGATAGGTGAGATTTGAGCAGTCCCCAGCGTCGACTGGTTACAATGGACCCGCTGGACTACCCTGTCCCCGACTAGTGAGGAACTCAGATCAGAACACAAGACAGTAGCGATATACGTTACTATTTGAGTTCGTCAATTTTCATTGCTGAGAATTGTGTTTACGGGCGACATATGTGAATTAAGGTCAGGGATAATTTGATTTTTGTAACGTTAGGTGGGGTAATATCTACATTCCAGGTTTAAAAAAGCCTTAATTAGAGATTAATTGATAATTACTTTTGGACTGTTATATGTAATGCATGTATTACAAAGAGGACAGGCAAACTAATTACTGGGATCAGATAATAGTCGTCACATTGGTATTAATGGAGACAGAGTAGCTATAGACGTTATATATAAACTGTCCGTTATTATATACATCAATATCATAACGATACCAACAATGTCTATGTAGCTTTGACCAGGAGACACATGGACCTCGACATTTTAAATGACGAGGATAAGCTTATTACAATCAAGTTGACATAGCTAAATAATGGGAAAAGGATGTGAACTTTGAACTGGGACAGGCAACTCTCAAGTCCAGCGTGTTCCTAATGGGAAACATAGAATCCCACGTCAAAGCAACATCCAGGTTTTCCGATAAGTCTGATGGATAAAACGTTTGATTGAGGACATCAAAGTCAGTGATACAGACCATCAACTTTACACCAACAATAGACAACAACAGACTGTAGAGGTTTGGTAGATTGGTGACGATAGTCAGACGTCGGTGGAGATTCTGTAGGTAAGTGTTATAAATACCGTGATTAGGTGGCATTTCCTCACCAGTCGTTTAGTATATGTTATTTAGAAATCAGTTACTTGTTCGCTTGTTTTAGTTTACAGTGAATGCCCAAATGGTGTATGTTAGGTGAGAAAAAATAAAACATAGGAGGGAATTTGTAGAGAGAATGGAAACGTAACATTTACACCATTAAAAGGAATTAGAGGATTTATGTATCAACAGTAAGGAGGAGGTGTGGAACAGGAATCCGAACACACACACACCAGCTTGATGGCTGACCAGTTGATTGCTGTGAGGTGAGGAACAGGAATCCCCAACTTGATGACTGTCCAACTGATTACTGTGAGGTGAGGAACAGGAATCCCCAACTTGATGACTGTCCAACTGATTACTGTGAGGTGAGGAACAGGAATCCCCAACTTGATGACTGTCCAACTGATTACTGTGAGGTGAGGGCCAGGAATCCCCAACTTGATGACTGTCCAACTGATTACTGTGAGGTGAGGGCCAGGAATCCCCAACTTGATGACTGTCCAACTGATTACTGTGAGGTGAGGAACAGGAATCCCCAACTTGATGACTGTCCAACTGATTACTGTGAGGTGAGGAACAGGAATCCCCAACTTGATGACTGTCCAACTGATTACTATGAGGTGAGGGCCAGGAATCCCCAACTTGATGACTGTCCAACTGATTACTGTGAGGTGAGGAACAGGAATTTCCAACTTGATGACTGTCCAACTGATTACTGTGAGGTGAGGGCCAGGAATCCCCAACTTGATGACTGTCCAACTGATTACTGTGAGGTGAGGAACAGGAATCCCCAACTTGATGACTGTCCAACTGATTACTGTGAGGTGAGGAACAGGAATCCCCAACTTGATGACTGTCCAATTGATTACTGTGAGGTGAGGGCCAGGAATCCCCAACTTGATGACTGTCCAACTGATTACAGTGAGGTGAGGGCCAGGAATCCCCAACTTGATGACTGTCCAACTGATTACTGTGAGGTGAGGAACAGGAATCCCCAACTTGATGACTGTCCAACTGATTACTATGAGGTGAGGGCCAGGAATCCCCAACTTGATGACTGTCCAACTGATTACTGTGAGGTGAGGAACAGGAATTTCCAACTTGATGACTGTCCAACTGATTACTGTGAGGTGAGGGCCAGGAATCCCCAACTTGATGACTGTCCAACTGATTACTGTGAGGTGAGGAACAGGAATCCCCAACTTGATGACTGTCCAACTGATTACTGTGAGGTGAGGTCCAACTGATTACTGTGAGGTGAGGAACAGGAATCCCCAACTGGATGACTGTCCAACTGATTACTGTGAGGTGAGGAACAGGAATTTCCAACTTGATGACTGTCCAACTGATTACTGTGAGGTGAGGAACAGGAATTTCCAACTTGATGACTGTCCAACTGATTACTGTGAGGTGAAGAACAGGAATTTCCAACTTGATGACTGTCCAACTGATTACTGTGAGGTGAGGAACAGGAATTTCCAACTTGATGACTGTCCAACTGATTACTGTGAGGTGAGGTCCAACTGATTACTGTGAGGTGAGGAACAGGAATCCCCAACTTGATGACTGGCCAGCTGATTACTGTGAGGTGAGGAACAGGAATTTCCAACTTGATGACTGTCCAACTGATTACTGTGAGGTGAGGAACAGGAATCCCCAACTTGATGACTGTCCAACTGATTACTGTGAGGTGAGGAACAGGAATCCCCAACTTGATGACTGTCCAACTGATTACTGTGAGGTGAGGAACAGGAATCCCCAACTTGATGACTGTCCAACTGATTACTGTGAGGTGAGGAACAGGAATCCCCAACTTGATGACTGGCCAACTGATTACTGTGAGGTGAGGAACAGGAATCCCCAACTTGATGACTGGCCAACTGATTACTGTGAGGTGAGGAACTTGATGACTGGCCAACTGATTACTGTGAGGTGAGGAACAGGAATCCCCAACTTGATGACTGGCCAGCTGATTACTGTGAGGTGAGGAACAGGAATCCCCAACTTGATGACTGTCCAACTGATTACTGTGAGGTGAGGTCCAACTGATTACTGTGAGGTGAGGAACAGGAATCCCCAACTTGATGACTGGCCAGCTGATTACTGTGAGGTGAGGAACAGGAATCCCCAACTTGATGACTGGCCAACTGATTACTGTGAGGTGAGGAACAGGAATCCCCAACTTGATGACTGGCCAACTGATTACTGTGAGGTGAGGAACAGGAATCCCCAACTTGATGACTGTCCAGCTGATTACTCAAGTGGTGTCGTACCGGCATTACAGTAAAATGTCGAATTTTCGACGTAATCTCACCCTTTATTAAGACACAAGTAAATTACAAACGATCATATATAGAACATGGAACAGTTACACAAATTTAGCAGATAAACAACGGAAAATATCGTTCTATTTGTGAAAACGATCCCCTTCAGCTGATAATTAATTCACATATCAGTATGTCCGGACAGACTGTGTTACACTACACCAGTCACACAATATCAGTATGTCCGGACAGACTGTGTTACACTACACCAGTCATACAATATCAGTATGTCCGGACTGACTGTGTTATACTACACCAGTCACACAATATCAGTATGTCCGGACAGACTGTGTTATACTACACCAGTCACACAATATCAGTATGTCCGGACAGACTGTGTTATACTACACCAGTCATACAATATCAGTATGTCCGGACAGACTGTGTTATACTACACCAGTCACACAATATCAGTATGTCCGGACAGACTGTGTTACACTACAACAGTCAAACAATATCAGTTTGTCCGGACAGACTGTGTTATACTACAACAGTCACACAATATCAGCATGTCGGGACAGACTGTGTTATACTACACCAGTCATACAATATCAGTATGTCGGGACAGACTGTGTTACATTACACCAGTCATACAATATCAGTATGTCCTGACAGACGGTGTTATACTACAACAGTCACACAATATCAGTATGTCGGGACAGACTGTGTTATACTACACCAGTCACACAATATCAGTATGTCCTGACAGACGGTGTTATACTACAACAGTGATACAATATCAGTATGTCCTGACAGACGGTGTTATACTATACCAGTCATACAATATCAGTATGTCCGGACAGACTGTGTTACACTACACCAGTCATACAATATCAGTATGTCCGGACAGACTGTGTTACACTACACCAGTCATACAATATCAGTATGTCCGGACAGACTGTGTTATACTACACCAGTCACATAATATCAGTATGTCCGGACAGACTGTGTTATACTACACCAGTCACATAATATCAGTATGTCCGGACAGACTGTGTTATACTACACCAGTCATACAATATCAGTATGTCCGGACAGACTGTGTTACACTACACCAGTCACACAATATCAGTATGTCCGGACGGAGTGTGTTACACTACACCAGTCACACAATATCAGTATGTCCAGACAGACTGTGTTATACTACACCAGTCATACAATATCAGTATGTCCGGACAGACTGTGTTATACTACACCAGTCATACAATATCGGTATGTCCGGACAAAATTTGTTATACTACACCAGTCATACAATATCAGTATGTCGGGACAGACTGTGTTATACTACACCAATCATACAATATCAGTATGTACGGACAGACTGTGTTATACTACACCAGTCATACAATATCAGTATGTCCGGACAGACGGTGTTATACTACACCAGTCATACAATATCAGTACGTCCGGACAGACTGTGTTATACTACACCAGTCATACAATATCAGTATGTCGGGACAGACTGTGTTATACTACACCAGTGACACAATATCAGTATGTCGGGACAGACTGTGTTATACTACACCAGTCATACAATATCAGTATGTCCGGACAGACTATGTTATACTACACCAGTCACACAATATCATTATGTTCGGACAAACTGTGTTATACTACACCAGTCACACAATATCAGTATGTCCGGACAGACGGTGTTATACTACACCAGTCATACAATATCAGTATGTCCGGACAGACTGTGTTACACTACACCAGTCATACAATATCAGTATGTCCGGACAGACTGTGTTACACTACACCAGTCACACAATATCAGTATGTCCGAACAGACTGTGTTATACTACACCAGTCATACAATATCAGTATGTCCGGACAGACTGTGTTACACTACACCAGTCACACAATATCAGTATGTCCGGACAGACTGTGTTATACTACACCATTCATACAATATCAGTATGTCCGGACAGACTGTGTTATACTACACCACTCATACAATATCAGTATGTCCGGACAGACTGTGTTATACTACACCATTCACACAATATCAGTATGTCCGGACAGACTGTGTTATACTACACCAGTCATACAATATCAGTATGTCCGGACAGACTATGTTACATTACACCATTCACACAATATCAGTATGTCCGGACAGACTGTGTTACACTACACCAGTCATACAATATCAGTATGTCCTGACAGACGGTGTTATACTACACCAGTCATACAATATCAGTATGTCCGGACAGACTTTGTTACACTACACCAGTGACACAATATCAGTATGTCCGGACAGACTGTGTTACACTACACCATTCACACAATATCAGTATGTCCGGACAGACTGTGTTATACTACACCAGTCACACAATATCAGTATGTCCGGACAGACTGTGTTATACTACACCAGTCACATAATATCAGTATGTCCGGACAGACTGTGTTATACTACACCAGTCACATAATATCAGTATGTCCGGACAGACTGTGTTATACTACACCAGTCATACAATATCAGTATGTCCGGACAGACTGTGTTACACTACACCAGTCACACAATATCAGTATGTCCGGACGGAGTGTGTTACACTACACCAGTCACACAATATCAGTATGTCCGGACAGACTGTGTTATACTACACCAGTCATACAATATCAGTATGTCCGGACAGACTGTGTTATACTACTCCAGTCATACAATATCGGTATGTCCGGACAAAATTTGTTATACTACACCAGTCATACAATATCAGTATGTCGGGACAGACTGTGTTATACTACACCAATCATACAATATCAGTATGTACGGACAGACTGTGTTATACTACACCAGTCATACAATATCAGTATGTCCGGACAGACGGTGTTATACTACACCAGTCATACAATATCAGTACGTCCGGACAGACTGTGTTATACTACACCAGTCATACAATATCAGTATGTCGGGACAGACTGTGTTATACTACACCAGTCATACAATATCAGTATGTCCGGACAGACTATGTTATACTACACCAGTCACACAATATCATTATGTTCGGACAGACTGTGTTATACTACATCAGTCATGCAATATCAGTATGTACGGACAGACTATGTATTACTACACCAGTCATACAATATCAGTATGTCCGGACAGACGGTGTTATACTACACCAGTCATACAATATCAGTATGTCCGGACAGACTGTGTTACACTACACCAGTCACACAATATCAGTATGTCCGGACAGACTGTGTTATACTACACCAGTCATACAATATCAGTATGTCCGGACAGACTGTGTTACACTACAACAGTCACACAATATCAGTATGTCCGGACAGACTGTGTTATACTACACCATTCATACAATATCAGTATGTCCGGACAGACTGTGTTATACTACACCACTCATACAATATCAGTATGTCCGGACAGACTGTGTTATACTACACCATTCACACAATATCAGTATGTCCGGACAGACTGTGTTATACTACACCAGTCATACAATATCAGTATGTCCGGACAGACTATGTTACATTACACCATTCACACAATATCAGTATGTCCGGACAGACTGTGTTACACTACACCAGTCATACAATATCAGTATGTCCTGACAGACGGTGTTATACTACACCAGTCATACAATATCAGTATGTCCGGACAGACTTTGTTTCACTACACCAGTGACACAATATCAGTATGTCCGGACAGACTGTGTTACACTACACCATTCACACAATATCAGTATGTCCGGACAGACTGTGTTATACTACACCAGTCACACAATATCAGTATGTCCGGACAGACTGTGTTACACTACACCAGTCATACAATATCAGTATGTCCGGACAGACTGTGTTACACTACGCCAGTCATACAATATCAGTATGTCCGGACAGACTGTGTTATACTACACCAGTCATACAATATCAGTATGTCCGGACAGACTGTGTTATACTACATCAGTCATGCAATATCAGTATGTACGGACAGACTATGTATTACTACACCAGTCGTACAGTTACATTATGTCCGGAAAGGCTTCCGGTCTTCCAGGGTAAAATGTAGCACGATCCGCGATCTAAGATTCTGAAGCGATAAAAAATGTGATATTTCACATTGGCTGAGGTTGTGGATTGGCACGTTAATAATACAGCGACTTTAATCTTGAGGGTATGTCTGGTATTTGGTAGAAAACAGGATCCTTATTTAGACGAACACCACCAATTAATTCACGCCGGGATTACAAAGGTTCCCGAAACGTTGCCAGTAATAAAGAGGTGTTGGATAGAATTAGTAATAAAACATAATTAAATCGACGTCTTACTAATTCATCATTACCCAGTTTTTTCCCCGTTACGTTGTAATTTAGAGATTGAAAAACGGTGCGTCTTTTGTCACAACATTTTAACAAGGTGAAGATTCAATAGAAAATGACCGTGCCGACAAAACGTGAAGGTCACTACCCCAGATTCCGTATAACAAATTGCGTAGGACAAGCATGTTTCTATCACATTCAGCATGTCGGATAATGAACCGAAATTGAATTAAAATCTGAAGACGAAGAAAACGCTGCCTGAATTAGTGTCAAAATGCCACTTTAAATTAAATAGTGTATTATAATGATGTAGTAAAAAACTTCATTATAATGGAATTAGGAGTAATATTGTCTGCATCCATCGACCTGATGATATATCAACATGTATGATCATGTACAATGGTACCACCATCAAAAGGTAGCCGAGCCACCCACAACATGTATGATCATGTACAAGGGTACCACATTCAATAGGTAGTCACGCCACTGGTCACCATAGTAACGCAATGGCGTAGGAAACGGGGTGGGGGTGGGGGGTGGGGAGGAGCAATTGCCCCCCACTTTTTACAGTGGGGGGGGGGGGGGGGGGGGGGGGGGGGCAAACATATCCTTTTGCCTCCCCCCCCCCCCACTTTTTGACATCCAAGATAAAAAAAAGTTGAAAAAAACTAACGAATTTTGATATCGATTTCTATCACTGGACCCCCTCCCCCCCCCCCCCTCCCCACCACCTTCGAAAAATCCTGGATCCGCGCCTAGTGATTCATGTTTTACTATTAATATTTAATATAATTCTGATTTGCGTAAAGAACTTATTTTGTACTACATAAATTATCATGGGGATGTTGAAATGATTATTATTGGCTCACTTTGCGGAAATGGCATACGATTTGTGTAGTGCGTAAAATTTAAGGTTAAACAAATATTGCCCCCCCCCCCCCCCCCCCCCCCCCCCCTCCCACGACTTCCTACGCCGCTGTAACATGTATAACAATTTAAAACGGTAAAAACTAAGTGTAGCCGCATACCCTAGTTCGTATAGTAACTGTGTAACCTTTGTAAGGTAGGTTAACACTACATGTATATTAAAAAAGACTATATTAGATTTGAAAGGGACATGTTGGAATACATGAGGAAATTTAGTCCGAAACAGTTCTTCAAAAAATTTTCAACTTCTAAAGCATCCGGTCCCGAAATGAGTATGGATGTTTTGTATAATCATTTTAAAGATCTGGCTGCTGAGGCAAGAGATGAAACTTGTTCTGTGATATTTTTGTAAATGATCCAAATGAAAGCTCTGTGCCATTGTTTGAAGAATTAGACTGCCCTATTACTATTGATGAAATTGATAAAGCTATTCGTAATTTGAATCGGGGGAAATCACATGGAATTGATGGAATTTTGAATGAATGTTTTTTAGCTGGTAAAAATGTATTACTGCCTGCCTTATGTACATTATTTAATAAAATTTTGGACTCCGGATGCTTCCCTACTGACTGGTCCGTCGCTATTATAACTCCGGTCTATAAAAAAGGTGTAAAAACAAACCCTAATAATTTTAGAGGCATTAGCCTGTTGAGTTGTAACAGTTTACTGGGAACTTGGTCGTTTTTCCTTAGAATATACACGCAGATATAGAATTATTAAATATTAGTTCATACTACTCGACACAAAAAAAACTGTATTTTGAATACTGCATATGATTTTTTATTAAGTAAAAACACTGGTTTATGTTTTAATTGGGTACACGGTGTAAAGGAGTTATTATGCTCTTTAGGTTTCGGTAAAATATGGTTCTGTCAATCACCAAATAACTCTGAAACTATTTTACCTTGCATTAGAAAAGTCCTCGAAATGTGTTTTATATAAACATATTGTGGATACTTTTTCTAGTCAGTTTTATTTAACTAAGCCGCTTTAACAATATTGATCGAAATATGAGACACTGTTTAATTTGTAAATCAACGACTGAGATGGAAGATGAATACCATTTTGTATTAATATGTATACGGTAGGTTATCACTACACTAACCTTTGTACGGTAGGTTATCACTACATTACTGTGTAACCTTTGTACGGTAGGTTATCACTACACTACTGTGTAACCTTTGTACGGTAGGTTATCACTACATTACTGTGTAACCTTTGTACGGTAGGTTATCACTACACTACTGTGTAACCTTTGTACGGTAGGTTATCACTACATTACTGTGTAACCTTTGTACGGTAGGTTATCACTACACTACTGTGTAACCTTTGTACGGTAGGTTATCACTACATTACTGTGTAACCTTTGTACGGTAGGTTATCACTACACTAACCTTTGTACGGTAGGTTATCACTACACTAACCTTTGTACGGTAGGTTATCACTACACTAACCTTTGTACGGTAGGTTATCACTACACTAACCTTTGTACGGTAGGTTATCACTACACTAACCTTTGTACGGTAGGTTATCACTACATTACTGTGTAACCTTTGTACGGTAGGTTATCACTACACTAACCTTTGTACGGTAGGTTATCACTACACTAACCTTTGTACGGTAGGTTATCACTACACTAACCTTTGTACGGTAGGTTATCACTACACTAACTTTGTACGGTAGGTTATCACTACACTAACCTTTGTACGGTAGGTTATCACTACACTAACCTTTGTACGTAGGTTATCACTACACTAACCTTTGTACGGTAGGTTATCACTACAACTGTAACCTTTGTACGGTAGGTTATCACTACACTTACTGTGTAAC